>NC_133423.1:84222500-84515000 GCF_049350105.2 Macaca mulatta
TGACTAGCTGTTCTTATGTGTTTTTCTCAGTCAAGGGAGTCAAATGAAATAAACTAGTTGTATATTTTGGTAGTACTATTTTAAGCATTTACCTTAAAATGTAGCTTTAAATGGAGCCTTTTCTGTTAATATTTTTTTTTCATCTTTATGTGGTCAGGTCTCGTGTGTAAGGGTTGTGTGTTACACGTGTAGACAGCATCAGCGTCTACACCTGGCTCTCCGTGTGAACACCTAGACGCCTGAGGCTCGGGGTCCAAAGACATTCTCAAACGGATCTTCACAATTTTTTGCTACAATAACCTATTGCCCTTTAATGATGTTTTATTTAGGGAACACTAATATTCAGGAACATTATAACAGAAATTATTTTAATACCTTTGACCATTAAAAATTAGATTTTAGTGATATTTCCACTTTCAAGTGGAAATCTGTGATTTATGTAGACACTCCGCCCCCAAGGAGGGAGCCTACCCCTGGCTGCCAACACGGGGACTGTGCGTTGTGACGCCCTCCCACACGTACAACGTGAAAGGAGGAAAGAGCAGCTGCGTGGCAGAGAAACCTGATAAACACCCCAGGTGATCACGCCAACACTGACGCCGGCGTTACAGTGCTCTGATGTGCTGGGAGTGACTCTGTACCCTGTGGGCCTTCTCTCCCAGACCCTCAACGTTAGTCTAATCACGAGCGAAAACAGCAGACAGATCCTAGTCAAGGAGGATTCTACAAAATACCTGATTGTTATCCTCAAACTTGTCAAGGTCATCAAAAACAACGAGTCAAAGACACTGTCGCGGCCAAGAGGAGCCTAAGGAGACACAGTGACCAAAGGCGACAAGACATCCTGGGTGGGATCCTGGGACGGAAAAGGGACATTAGGTGAAAACGAAGAAAGTAGAAATAAACGATAGACTTCGGTTAATTTTTTAAAAAGATAATCAGCAAGAGGAAAGAATGGCATTCAGTGGAACCGCTGAACCTCAACACTACCTTTCTGCATTGGTTTGGGATACATTTTCAGTCTGATTGCAAATAACACAGAAGTAAAATGAGTCACAGCTTACCTCCTCCCTCCTTCCCTCATCTCTTCCTCCTCTTTTACCTCCTCCCTCCTTCCCTCATCTCTTCCTCCTCTTTTACCTCCTCCCTCCTTCCCTCATCTCTTCCTCCTCTTTTACCTCCTCCCTCCTTCCCTCATCTCTCCCTCCTCTTTTACCTCCTCCCTCCTTCCCTCATCTCTTCCTCCTCTTTTACCTCCTCCCTCCTTCCCTCATCTCTTCCTCCTCTTTTACCTCCTCCCTCCTTCCCTCATCTCTTCCTCCTCTTTTACCTCCTCCCTCCTTCCCTCATCTCTTCCTCCTCTTTTACCTCCTCCCTCCTTCCCTCATCTCTTCCTCCTCTTTTACCTCCTCCCTCCTTCCCTCATCTCTTCCTCCTCTTTTACCTTCTCCCTCCTTCCCTCATCTCTTCCTCTTCTTTTACCTTCTCCCTCCTTCCCTCATCTCTTCCTCTTTTTCTCTTTGTAGAAATGACTCAGCTGGTTTACTTTTGATTAGATAGCTTATGTTCTCTTACCTATGAAATTCAATATTAGATAAATTGTTGATTTTCAGGTCACTGTTTTCATTTAAAATGGGCTAGAAAATGCAGACTATAAATGTCTACAATTTTTTATATAGCCCTATAAGGCATATAGCAGTTGATACCCTAGGGTGCAAAGCAACGTGATCAGTTGTTTTTTGAGTTGAAAAATTACGTGGTCTGTCTCATTAAGTAAAGCCAGGTGTGTGGAAACTGACTGTAATTAGACAAAGACACAGAATTGCAGATGGAAAGAAGTTTATGAAGTATATAATAATTATTGTATAGATGGCGAATAATTGGGACTTGTTGGATTATTACTTAGAGCTTGCTTGGGAGTTGTATTATTTTCTAAGATGGTGAGAAAGCAGATTTTGTGTGTGACTTAATTCTTATTTTTAATGGCTTCATTGGTGTCTTCCTTGCAGCTTGTTATAGAGAGAATGTGAATCTGTGGTAAGCATTAGATTTGTTCTCCATCTAGCATGACCCAGATCGTAGTTTTGGAATGCATTCCTACCCTGACGACGCACAGTCACTGAGATTTAGAATTTGTGTACTCATAAATTGGATAAATAAAACTCATCTTCTACAGCTTCAGTGTATGTTATTTTCTAGAGTTCATCATGTCTGGAAACTTGATTTAAGTTAAGCTGTGTATTAAGTACTTGGAATTTCTGAGTCTGTTGCGTTGTTGGTTGCAGGAGAGTGGGGAACATTTCTGGTGAACAGAGCTGACCTTCTTGTGACTGGTCGTTGTCATTCTACATGTTATCAGGAGGCCCCAGGGCCTTGCTGGAACAAGGACTTCTGAGTTGACAGAAATTGGGTTGATATAAACTCTGCTTTCGAAAGCCTTACCATCCAGTGAAGACGTGTGGTTACCGCAGTATCTCTAAGTCTCTCTAATTGTGTGAAATTCGTGGGTGAGGATTAAGGTGGGTACATTGGGAGAGTAAGACTTGGTGCTTGGCTATGCCCGAATCCAGAGAGGCTTTTGTAAAGAAAAATCATGAGCCCAGATCAAATAACCACATAGATCAAGGAGAGAGAAATAACTTCTGCCTTGGAGAACAAGCAAAGCTTCATGGAACAGGCAGTGCTTAAGCCTGGGCTCCTGAGGATGGGTGTGTTTCCAGAGGTAGGAGATGTATTTGAGGGAAAGGGAGTGTCAGTGGGATGCACGGGGATATGTTTGGAAAAGGCCACGATGGGGGGGGGTTGTCACTGATTGTTCTCGTCCTTGTGCATCATGTGAAGGGTACAAAGTACCAACGTGATTTATAACTGCTGATGGTGACCTGGATCCCCTGACCGAGGTGTATCAGGTTTCTTCACCGTCAAGTTGCTCTTTTCCCCTTGTCTAGAGAGAACCACCATTTAAAGGGTGATTAATGCTTTATAAAGGGTGATTAGTGATGAAAACCAAGCTTGGATGTTACGGCACCTTCATCTGGCTTAGGAGGATAATAAGCATGGCCAGGCTCAGTGGCACACACCTGTAACCCCAACACTTTGGGACGCCAAGGCAGGAGGATCACTTGAGCGCAGGAGTTTGAGACCAGCCTAGCCAACATAGCAGACCCTGTCTTTACAAATTTTTTTTTTTTTAATTAGCCCGGCATGATGGCACATACCTGTAGTCCTAGCTGCCCAGGAGGCTGAGCCAGGAGGATCACCGGAGCCCAGGAATTCAGGCTTACAGTGAGCTATGATCACTGCACTGTGCTCTAGCCTGGGTGACAGAGTGAGATCCTGTCTCAAAAGAACGTGATAAGCAAATAACTAGACTTTGTCTTCACTTTGAAAGTCATCCTAATGTAAACTTGACCTTCTCAAACACTAATGCCTGGAGGTGGTTTCTTTAGACAAAGCTTGCTTTTTTTTTTTTTTGAGACGGAGTCTTGCTCTGTCGCCCAGGCTGGAGTGCAGTGGCCGGATCTCAGCTCACTGCAAGCTCCACCTCCTGGGTTCACACCATTCTCCTGCCTCAGCCTCCCGAGTAGCTGGGAGTACAGGCACCCACCACCACGCCTGGCTAGTTTTTTGTATTTTTTAGTAAATACGGGGTTTCACCATGTTAGCCAGGATGGTCTCGATCTCCCAACCTCGTGATCCGCCCGCCTTGGCCTCCCAAAGTGCTGGGATTACAGGCGTGAGCCACCTCACCCTGCCTAGACAAAGCTTTTTGTAGGGAGACCAGAAATTGTTAAGAAGTGAGCTAAAAATGTAAAATTCTTGGTATGCGGCACCGTAATATGTAAGTGTTATTGTCTATTGTTACCATCACCAGCATCATCTGCATGGAGCAGCTGTAGAATCTCAGTACCAGACACCAGTGTGCCCAAATTCTCGATGTCCAGTCTCATTATTTTCACTTTGAATTTGAATTAGAAGTAAGTTTTTAAAAGGAGCAAAATCTAATCACTTTTCAAGGTACAAGAAAATTCCACATATTGACATGTAACGAATGGTTCTGCAAACTTTGATTGGCATTTTAAAAGGTGTTGGAGCAGGGCGCTCTGGGAAACTGCCTGTTGACTGCACTGTTGTCAGTTTCTAAGCAACCACTGCCAAATTTATCTTCATGTCACACAACTTGTGGTTTATCCAAGCTGGTTGAAATTCTTACCCTTGTGCAAAAATAGACCAGGGTGAATAGTGAGTGGGACTGTCGAGGAGTGGGCTGCACTCCTCCCTGGTTCCCAGCAGGTGTCACTCTGGCAGAAGAAAACCAGACACATGGGTCCTGAAGACACGTCCTTGGGGATCCGCCTGGGCCACGGGGACATGCAGAGGCACCGCGTGCCCGCCTCGGTTCCCCCATTCTTACCTGACTTCTCTGGCCAGCAGGGGCAGGTTGCCCCGGCCACGTGGTGAGGAGCATTCCTGGAAAACATTGTTCCAGACCCAGCCCTGGCTACAGACATCCCAGCTTACTCATAAAGCACTAAAGCAGTGATAGAAGAAGAGCTAGATCTATGTGGCTGTAACCCGAAGAACTGGCAGCACTTGCTGGGATGTGGGTAGCTCGGTACGTAGATGGCTCAGTCGTAAATGTTTATTGGCTCGCGGAACGAGTCCCACGGGGACTCCATGGGTTTCTGGGTAATCTTCCATAGGAGGTACTGTTTGCTCAGAAATGCAAAATAATTTTGCTATTAGCTAATGTAACTAAGAAAAATAAAGTATGAAAAACATAAAGCAGTAAGAGAAGTATGAAATATGAATACCCAAAGAGAAGCTCTGCCATCTTTGCTTTCTGTTAATAGGTGATCAAGAGTAAGCATTACATAATCTTGAATTCTCCCACATGGCCCTCCCCCTGCCCCTCTACAAGAGCAAGCCATCAGGGGGCCACCCCATGCACCAGGGCAATCATAGAAGTGGGAAGCTCCCCAGCTAATGCAACTCGCAGGCACTGAAGTACTGTTACTGTCACTAGACGTGCCACCGGCAGCACCCCAGAATGCAGCACCCCACTGTCTGCAAGACCAGCGTTAGACAAAAGCAAGCAGGGAGTCTCGATGGATCACCGCTGATCTTTGGTGTCTGTGGAGGTGTCACTGTCTCTTTAAGGAAAGAGGGAATCCCTACCTCCATTTTTTCCTCAATAAATCATCATTGACTAATTAGTGACAAAGGGAGACTTCAGTGGGTGGTGAGCACAGCGTCTGCATGGCTGCTTCCTTGTGGGATTTCTGAAGTGCTACCGGCTGCTTCTGTGACTCAGCCCCTCGCCAACAAACAAACCAATGCAGTAAATCACAGAGACCTGGAAGCGGGAACCTGCCTTGAAATGGCATTTTCATGGAAAAGGTCTGGACACTTCAGCCAAGTTATTTGTATAATTTGTTAATTACATATAAGGCCCAATACACAAAAACTGCAACCAGATTATTAGTCTCTACAAAGATAGCACAGCTGGTGCCGCCTCTGCTTGTATCCAGACAGCACTTCGCTGCCCCCGACCAAGAAGTGCCTCTCTTCAAACCAAGATGTGGCTCTGCCGTTGCATCAACAGGGCTGGGCATTGCTACCTCGCCACAAGGAGTCCCTAATCCAGGGCCGTTGCTTTGATGGCTTTTGAGTATCATACGGGTACTTTTTAGCTTTTGGATTAGTTGGTAGAAGAAAAAGTGGAACTCTTTAGTTCCTGTCTTGCTTTTCTTTTTTTGATTTACATTGTTCAGAGCAAATGTAGAAACCATGGAATTCTTTTCAGGGAATTGAAGCCCTAGAGGGTGTCCCCCTGCTTTTGAGTCTGTTGGCCTGAGCGAGCCCCATCCTCAGAACAGCCCAGGGTGAGCCTACGGAAGGATGAACGTGCACAGCCCATGTCACAAGGGGTCTGTCTGGCTGCTGACCTTGTCTCTGACTTCTGAGCAGGTGTTTGGAAGCTGTAGGTAATGGCACAATCTCAGAGCCGAAGGGGATTCGGGTCTTCCCCCCGCAGACTGTGACTGCTGGCCTGGGTTGATCCTGGGAGGGACCTGCATCGTCCCCGAGGCTCTGTGCCAGTGGCGATGATGGGGGCTGATGTCTCGTCCCATGGGCTCCTCTGGATTTGCCCTTCAGATGACCTGGTGGGACTCTGAGTGACTGACTTAAAGACCTTCACAACACCAAAGTGGCAAGATTTTGGAGACAAATTTGTGTCTCCTCATCCATGATTTTTGACTTTAATCTTTTCTGACAAGACTAGAAATCAGAGAGTTTGTCTTCTCAGCCTCTCTGTGAAAGGATCTGCTGAGCTCGAGCTTCCCTTTTCAGCCTCAGTCTTTTAAATTGAGAATAAGAATTAAAGAAAACTCCAATCTCAATTCCAACATCAAGTGTCCACGAAGCTGTAGCTGTTGCTGTGGCTGAGAAGAAAGTAGGGAACAGGGTGCAGACCTGCGGCTGAAATGACTCTTGGAAGGGCCTGCAGGTGACCTGGCAGCTAGCAGGTGCCCATCACTGTGGCTGTCTCGGCACAAAACAACTTCAAGCCTGTGTGAGATAAAGGAAAACCACGAGCCTCGTTCTGATTTTTACGCAGACACACCTGTGTGACCTTAGGACCGTCTCCCAAGAGCTCTGGCTCTGTTTCTTCCCCGGTGAAATGGCTTATGATTGTGTCAGTTGGCCTTACGGGTATGTAAAGCTCCCTAGTTTCCAGATCTTACTGTCTCGGGGAACATCCTGCAGATATTCACGGGCCCGCACTGGAGCTGTTCTTCAGGTCCCATGTTTGAAAGGTTGAGGGCGTTAAGAGCGTGACCTGAAATGAGCGGATAAATTTCTTTTTGGGAAACAATATACAGGTAATTCGTTTTGGAAATGGGCTTCTGTTAACTTATCACCCCTTAGGCTTTTCTGGGGCATCATCCAGTTATTTTTCCTCAGTCATAGAATTTGGGGCTTTTGAAAATTTCTCTATGAGAAATAGACACACACCTTGCAACTCCTTAAGATCTTGCTCTTGTAATTAAGTTTTGAGCACCATTTTTTGTATAGGAGTAAATGAGATAATTAAGAGATTTCAAGAAAGAGAAATATATGAGAAAATAAATGGTTTCTGCTGTGTGATTAAACACGGCAGCTGAGACCTTGATGAGCAGTCGTTTGTTGGAAGTGTACTTCATCATCGGGAGTGGTGTCCTGATTATAGTTCAAGAAACATGTTGGGAGAAGGCAGAGATGGACGTGATGACACCGGTGCACAGACACGTATGCTGAAGCGTGTCTTCACTCAGCATAGGATTGACACCAGCATCTCTTGGATGTTGTGGGATATGGAGCATTAAAATATACAATAATTTATGCTAGTGGTGCAGCTTAATGAGGACTTGCTGTGACTCTCAAATCAATTTCAGAGAAGCTGAACCTAAATGTTTTCCTGATTGTCAAACCCTCCAGTAATAATTATAAATAACCGCTGTTTTATTTATATTAGAGAAAACCTAAAAGAAAAACCAAACGTTCAACAATGAGCAACAGTACAAAAGAAAAAGTGCAAAGTCTAGAATATCCAATAACGATTATTAGCTCATTAATTTTACTCAACCACCTGGTGTTGGGGGCCTCCCTCTCGTCTCTGGCACAAGTGAGAACTTCCTGGTCCTGTAGATCCAGGCCCACATCGCGGTCCTGGCTCAGTCTTTTTAAGATATGTGTCCTTGGACAAGTTGCTTGATGTCTCTGAGCTTCCATTTCCTCATCTGTGAAAGGTGACATCGCACCTGCTTTTACAGGAAGATATGGCTGCTGTGAGGGTAAATCTGTGAAAGGTGACATCGCACCTGCTTTTACAGGAAGATATGGCTGCTGTGAGGGTAAATCTGTGAAAGGTGACCATCGCACCTGCTTTTACAGGAAGATATGGCTGCTGTGAGGGTAAATCTGTGAAAGGTGACATCACACCTGCTTTTACAGGAAGATATGGTTGCTGTGAGGGTAAATCTGAAAGGTGACCATCGCACCTGCTTTTACAGGAAGATATGGCTGCTGTGAGGGTAAATCTGTGAAAGGTGACATCACACCTGCTTTTACAGGAAGATATGGCTGCTGTGAGGGTAAATCTGAAAGGTGACCATCGCACCTGCTTTTACAGGAAGATATGGCTGCTGTGAAGGTAAATCTGTGAAAGGTGACCGTCGCACCTGCTTTACAGGAAGATATGGTTGCTGTGAGGGTAAATCTGTGAAAGGTGACCATCGCACCTGCTTTTACAGGAAGATATGGCTGCTGTGAGGGTAAATCGCAGTGCAGCTGTGTCTGGTAGAGGGCCTGTCGTGGAATCACTATCCTTGATCCCGGTGACCCAGATTGGCCACCTTGAGGCTTTGAAACTCTCAGCCAGCTCTGCCAGCCGACATCAGTGAGCCTCAGCCTGCCTCGTTTCTCCACTTCCTTAATTAGGTCCGTTACATTGAAATTTGTCATCAGTGAATTTCTTCACATTTTTAAATTTTAATGTATTTAATTGACAGATTGTCTGTATCCTGGGTATACAAAGTGATTATTTGATAGATGTGTACATTGTGGACTGATGACGACAGTCAGGCTCACACGTTCGCCACCCACACGGTCCGTCAGAGCCTCAGAACTTGTTCATCTTATAACTGAAAGTTTGTACCCTTTGACTAATATCTCCCCATCGTCCCCACTGGCCCAGCCCCTGGAAACCCCCATTCTACCCTCTGCTTCTGTGAGTTCCACTTTTTATATGCAACATGTAACTGAGATTTAAAAAGAAATCCAGTGAAGGCTGTCGAGGGGACATTGATGAACTCGGGGGCCATGTGAGCTCTGGGCCGGCGCCTGCCCCTCCCACCCAAGGAATCTCTGCTTCCCCGGCTGTGCCATCCTGTGATCTGAAGTAGGGAAGTGGTTTACCAACTTTTGGAAACATTCAGCTGCCAAGTTTCCTCTGCTGCAGGCTTTAAATAGATCCAACTGAGAAAGGAAGGTAGAGCTTGAACCAACTGCCACCCTCTATATAGAGACGGTTGTCGCCTGGTCTAGTGTAACAAATAGAGTCCTTTGTTAGAAGGGGAAAGAAACGTAACCCCTCATTTCCCATTTCTGACGAGTTAGGGACAGACCTGGTGGTTTACCAAAGATACACCTGAAGCTTTACTATTTCTTGTCACTCTATATTTTTTAGTAAAACTTATTTTTATCTTTGGAGATGACAGGCGTCTTTGTTTCAGGGATAACTAATGATGCCTGTAGGGAACATGAGCATGTTCGCAACCCCCAATGAATCTTGAACCCCAGAATCCATAGAGCGTGTTTTAGGCTGACAATTAGACCCAGTTTAATTGTGGACGGATGGTAGGATTCCAGATACCTCAGCTGCAACTCCATCCAGCCATGCCTATGGATGCCCCTTGGAAGGAGGTTGGAGCTTAGGCCAACTGAGAAGGTGGGTATTGCATGTCCTGACTCCCCAGATCTGTTGACAACAGCGATTTTCTGGATAGAGCAGCACGAGGAAGGAAGTGAAAGGGGGATAGTCTTCATTTGGGGCAGGTGAGTCTAGGGAGCAGAACGGACACGTTCTGCAGCTTTGCCGCGTGACTCCTTTCAGCACAACAGAAAACGTGCAGGGCACAGAGCTTCCTCACTGAGTGCCTCGATGGTCACAGCATTAGTGCACCAGCAGGCCTGGAGATGGCAGCCAGGAGTGCTGATAAATGGGAGGTCCGTCCTTCTCATACATCAATAAACACTTAAGTGCTTCGCAAATGCCTGGCCCCACGGGAGCTGCAGAAGCCACAAGACCGAGCCCTGTTCTCAAGGATCTTTAAACAGATGGCCTCTAACGGCCCCTCAGTGATTCCTGAGCTATGGTTTAAACCCCCACAGCTAGGTGATAGCTGGGCCATTTTCTTTTTAAAAAATTATTTTTATTTTGCTATTATTTACATTTTTTTAGAGAATCTCTCTTTCACCTAAATTGGAGTGTGATGGCATAATTACATCTCACTGCAGCCTCAACCTCCGGGGCTCACGTGGTCCTCCCACCCCAGCCTCCCGAAGAGCTGGGACCACAGGTATCCACCACCACACTTGGATAATTGTGGGTTTTTGTAAAGACGGTGTTCTCCCTTTGTTGCCCAGGCTGGTCTTGAACTCCTGGCCTCAGGCCCTGGCCTCCCAAATTGTCAGTATTATAGGCCTGAGTCGACACGCTCTGGCATAGGCCATTTTCAGACTCCCAGGTTCTCTCCCTTTTGATGCTTTTTGCTGATAATTATAGACATTTTACTTTCCTTTTTCCCACCTAAATGGAGCAGCATCCTGGTTTGGAGGACGGCTGCGATTCAAGTAGTCCTTGTCAGAAGCAAGCCCGTGTTGTTGTATCCAAAGGTGAATCGCACATCCCCGGCAGTTTTCTCTGCCCGCACGCACCAAAGCCAGCCTCCAGCGCTCGCCTCTGCCGGGTGGCCAGGCCTCGGGGGGGCTTGTTTGTCTTTCCCTTCTGCTGAGAGCTGCGTTCTTAGTGCTCCTAGAGCCTGTCCTCGCCTCACCTGCTCTCCTTGGTTTTTCTGTTTTTGAGACTGGAAAAGGTTCATTTTTGTGTTCCCATTTTCTTAAAAAAAAAACTCACAAAAAAGCCCGAGCCTTTGTGGGGTCTAAGTCACGGCGCGTGTGGCAGGTGAGGTGGCACAGACCCGTGACCCCTGCTCCGTGCTGCCGCCCCCTTCCTCCTGGTGGGGCCACGAGTCTGGACACCGCGTCCCTTCGTTGCCTTGGCAGCTCCAGCCCTCCCGTGCCGATTTCCCTGTGGCTGGTCGGGGTCCTGCGAGTCCAGGTGGCCTCGCTCTTTAGACGTGATTTAGGTTGGAACCTCCAGCCTTCTCTGAAGAACAGTTGCTTTCTGTCCATACCTCCGGCCTCCCCACAGAAAAGGAGAACACAGACGTTAAAAGTGAGGCTCAGTGGGCGGGCGTTTGTAGTCAGAGTTGCTCCATGCATGTCAGTTATGCTGACCTTACAATTTTAGAGTGTGCATTTCACCCTGTGTGCCCTTGTCTGGAAGATGAAGGTAATTAAATCTCATGCCATCATGATTTGAACCCAAAGCAGCAATGGAAAACAAAGCCATACACCAGAGAACTCGGTTTTCTAGGATTCTGTCTCCCCATAAAACATCAAGTATCTTCAGAGGGGTTTTGTGAAATCACAATACATTGGCTTTTAGGCCAACCAGTTGTCCACAATGGAGGGTTGGCCGGGGGTCCAGGAGTGGGGTGAAGGCCACAGCTGAAGAGCATCTTCCCTGATCCCAGACAGCCCCTCTGACAGGCCTTTGTGCTGTGAGGGCCTGAGCCACAGAAGCAAACGGCCGTCGCCAGCGCCAAGCTGGGCCAGGGCCCGGCCGTGCTGGCCCGCGAGCAGCCCGGGCAGACCTCCAGGCAGCAGGACAAAGGGGCGCTGCGGTCCTCAGCCACACAGCCAGGGTGGCGGGGATAACAGCCCCTTGTCATCACAGGGCTGTGACATTGGCATGGGCCGCCCTCACAGCTGGACCGTCCTGGCGCCTGTCTTGGGCTGTGGAGCGAGCCAGCCCAGCTGTACTGAAATACCCATTGTTTTCTCCTTTCTCATGCCCCCGTCAACAAGCAGACAGACAAAAGGGTTCTATTGTGGCTCACGCCGTGAGCAGAACCTTTCTCTGCCGTGGGAAGGAGATGGGTGTGGTCATTTGTGGCAGAGTTCTGTACCTGCACCCTACTTTGTCTGGGGAGGGGAATTGGCATTTGTGTTTTGTAGCCTCTAGGACAGAGCCCCTCCTTGCTTGCAGGGTCACACATTTTGGACGGGGCCTTAAGGAGTTTGTGTTGATATTCCAAGGAAGAATTCCATTAGTGTTGATCCAACGTGGCTCTGAAGACTGTGATGATGATGTCCCATGAGCATTAAACGCAAGACAGGCTGCTGCTCCGAGGCACGCCATTCATTCATTCATTCATTCAGTTCAACAAGCCTGGGCCATGACTTTTCTCTGGGACCCGCATCATCTTGTTGTGGGGACACAGAAATGCTCCCTCCCAGCCCCGCTGCTGGGGCTGTGGTGTCTGGTAAAGAGGGCAGGTGTCTAAGATGGTAACAGTTACATCCGCTTGGTGGGACGTGATGACAAGACTGACGGGCATCCAGCGAGACCCCGGTCAGTGCTGGGAGACAGTAGGGGAAAGGGCACTGAGCAGGACAGTAAGCTGTCCCTTGGCTCCTGTTCCTGTCTCTGGAAGGTCAGTCTGTCCTGGAGGGGAGGCCAACACCCGTCTCTGCTCAGCACAACGGGCGCGAGTTTTCCCCTATTTTCAATAAAGACCGTGCCTTATACTATTTTTTTCTGAGACGGAGTCTCGCTGTGTCACGCAGGCTGGAGTGCGGTGGTGCGATCTCAGCTCACTGCATCCTCCGCCTCCCGGGTTCAAGTGATTCTCCTGCCTCAGCCTCCCCAGTAGCTGGGACTACAGGCACCCACCACCACGCCCGGCTCATCTTTGTATTTTTAGTGGAGACAGGGATTCACCATGTTAGCCAGGATGGTCTTGATCTCTTAACCTCGTGATCCACCCGCCTCGGCCTCCCAAAGTGCTGGGATTACAGGCGTGAGCCCCCGCGCCGGCCAAGAGCATGCCTCATATTAAATGACAGCAGATGTGTCTTGGCTCAGTGGAAATCGTTGATGTGGCGCTGTACTATGGCTTTATGTCTTTATCCCTGACACGGAACCCCCCAGTTCCCCAGAAAGAGAGGATTTAAATATATATATAGGTTTATTTACAAACATCTGCCTAGAGGGTGTTAGAGTAGCATGGAAAGTGGAGAATCATTTAGACTTGTTGAACTTCTGCTTTGTGCTGAATACGGTGCTAGAAATTCAATGGACTCAGTGTCCCTGTGAGGAGAGGGTCCTGCGGAGCTGACGGGAAGGCGAAGCCTAGCCTGGTGCAGCCTGGCCTGGAGTCACACAGCGTGTGTGAAGGAGCCCAGAACCGAGCCGCGCCTGGCCCGAGGGGGAAACAGCCCTGCCAGTGCATTCAGACGTGTGTCTGTGTCACTGACCTCATCATCACTGTGGGTTGCTCTGGTTTGCTGTGGTCAATATTCATCGTTTCGCCCTGCCTCCCAGCTTCACTAGTTTAACTACGACGTGCAGGTGCTTTTGTGGGTACCCTAAGTGTCCAGGGACGCTGCTAAGAAAGACAAATACACACACGTAGGGGAAGAAAAATAAGTACCTTGCATCTTCCTAATCTAGCAGCGTCTGGATTGCTTACGATTCCTGGAGTAGCTGGACTGAAGGCAGAGATGAGGGACTTGACCTGGGAGCTCTTGATAGCTGCTGCCGCTCAGCTCCAGCTCCCGAGGACCTGCCTGCAGACACACTGTCATCGCCCCTCGCCACAGCAGCCCCCAGGAGTTACGCTTTTGCAGAAGACCCAGCTGCCTAAGTAAAAATAAACATCCTCAAGCTGTTCGAGGCTCTTAAAAACATTTACTCAGCACTGAACTTCTCTGAAGATCTGAGACTGTTAGCACCAAACCAAGAGTTCTCTCTTGACTGCTTTTCTCTTTCCCCTGAATGCAAATGAACTTCCCCTGCTGGTTTCCATTCATCCGACAGGTCATAATTGTGACGTTGGTAAAATAGAGAAAGTTCCCTTTTGAAAACTGAGCTACGAGAACATTTTTTTGTTAAAAGAAAAAAAGAATATTTGCTTATTTTAAAAATAGAGTAACACAGTGATAACGGTGTCATCATTTAAACGCTCCACTGTAAACTCTAGTTTGGACATGTCTGGGCTTATTGGAAATAATGAACGTATTAACACTGCGGATCTGCTGTTACAGTGGGTGTCACTGTTGGGGATTGTGAGTCACAGACATCTGGTCATCGTGCCTTCAACCCATAAGCAGTTATTCCCTCACATTAGAAACAAGTTTGGCCGGGCGCTGTGGCTCACACCTGTCATCCCAGCACTTTGGGAGGCCGAGGCGGGGGGATCACCTGAGGTCAGGAGTTCGAGACCAGCCTGGCCAACATGGCGAAACCCTGTCTCTACAAAAAATACAAAACTTAGACAGGTGTGGTGATGCGTGCCTGTAGTCCCAGCTACTCGGGAGGCTGAGGCAGGAGAATCCCTTGAACCCGGGAGGCGGAGGTTGCTGTGAGTCAAGATCTTGCCACTGCACTCCAGCCTGGGTGACAGAATGAGACTCTGTTTAAAAAAAAAAAAAAAAAAAAAGAGAAACAAGTTTGCCGAAGGCAGCGTGGGGCTGGTGTAGGGGCCCCACTGAGTCCTCAACGATCCAGGTTATCTCTCTTTTTGCCCCACACTCCCAGCACTTAGTGTCCAACTCTGAGGTTGTTTCATGGTCTGGAACGGCTGCTGGAACTCCAGCCAGGACACCCACACTGCAGTCTGGACCACGGAAGAAGAACCAAAGTCCGAAATGATCCATGCCTCCTTCCTTTGAAGACCCTTCCCAGAAGCCCCACGCACCACTTCTGCCACTGTCTCCTGGCCAGAGCCTCACCGTGAGGCTGCGCCAGCTGCAGGGAGCACTGGCAAGGTTCCCAGAAGGCAAAGGCAGAATGAAAATGAGTGCACCTCACACCCCACTTCAGGACCTGTGGCCTTCGTTACGCTTTAGGGTCTGTGTATCGCAGTAGACACACCCCGTGGTTAGAGGCCTGTCGAGTGTAGGTCTCAGGTCTTTCTGCCTCTTACCTTATCAAGTTATTTAAATTTATAACGTAGCCAAGCGCGCGTCTGTCCGGGACGTGTGTTCACATCTAGTCAGCAGGGTCGTCTGGAAGGGCTCAGGGAAAGACGCCACCTCACCAGTCCCTCGGTCATGAAGGATGTTGGTTCCTCTCACCTGCACCCTCTGCCCAGTGTGATGTTTGTGGGCACCCCGTGCAGAAACGTTTTATGAATGAGTTGATTTTAGTGGATTACACGAGCAACTACATAATTCGAAAAAAAAAGATTCTAAGAAGCTAAGAGAAGTGGTGACACTAATTCGATACTGAGATGCTTCTTTTAGGTGATGTCATACTTTCATAGCAGAAGCTAGAAAAGCACCCTTTGCCTTCCTCCCCGCTCCTGCGGCCTTCCCCACACGTGGCCCCAGAAACTTCTTTCCCACGCTCGGGCCTCCCAGGGCCGCCCCATCCTGCAGGCTCAGGGCCCAGACTCAGAGCTGAACTATTAGCTCCAGACTAGCCCTGCGCTATCTGGGGAGTAAAACTCTCTGTACTCTTGTCTCTATAGAAAAACTGCTTTTCAGTTTCAGGATAAGCCAATTAGAAATGAATTTTGGGAACCAAACTAATTCATAAGTTGGATGTTGCTTATCTTCACTTTACTTTAAAATGAATTGCTTTTATGTGTCTTTCAAGGAAGAAAATATTCTCAAAAAATCTGTCGCACTAATGATTAGCATTACTTTGGGCTAATTTCCCTTTTGATAGAGACGAATAATTGTACCAACAACTTGAATTGTATTAAATTTCCCTTGGGGCCGGGTACAGTGGCTCACACCTGTAATCCCAGCACTTTGGGAGGCTGAGGTGGGCAGATCACTTGAGGTCAGGAGTTCGAGACCAGACTGAGCAACATGGTGAAACCCCGTCTCTGCTAAAAACACAAAATTTAGCCCGGCGTGGTGGCAGTTGCCTGTAGTCCCAGCTACTCGGGAGGCTGAGGCAGGAGAATCGCTTGAACCCGGAAAGCAGAGGTTGCAGTGAGCTGAGATAGTGCTACTGCACTGCAGCCTGGGTGACAAAGTGAGACTCTGTCTCAAATAAATAAATGCAAAAAATAAACTGCCCTTGCAAGAATAAGATGCTATTTATTTATTTGTTTGTTTTAAAAGTATGCATGAGGGAAGCAAGACAGCTGATCCCCATCAAAATTAAGCTGCTGGACTTAGTGTTTTGGGGGAAGGGGTTGTATTTTATTTTGCAAGTGGTTTTTCTTTTTGACAAAATCATTAGGCCTTTGCAGGACATTTTCGATCTAAGCGAAAAAAGATAAAAGGTAGTGATAGAAGGGGACATTTTCACTTGCTCCCTAACACTCGTGAGTCAGGCAAGGAAGAAGGACAGACGTGACTCGTCTGGGAGCGTCTGCACTGGAGCAGGTAGGGGCCTCGTCTGTGTGCAGGTCAGCCCTTCTGTGGGTAGTGGTTTTCTCAAGATGCCACTGCATGGCTCAGGGCTCCGTGACCTTGTCTTGCAGCTCGTTGCCTAGACTACCAGCAGGTGGGAGCCCAGACACTGGTCCACACAGGCAGTCATCAGGGCCAGAGGAGTGGCAAAGACTCCAGTGAGCACTGGGGCGTCCACAGCACCCAGGGCTTCCAGGTGCCTCCTGCCCATTCCACACAAGGCAGAAATCTGGCAGCTAGAGGCAGCATGGTCTCAGCCAGGGACCTCCTTAGCGAGGTACCTAATGAACGGGGAGATGCTGCTGATAGTCACGGCTCCCACTGCATAGAAAGGGCATGCTCTTGATTTTGTACCTGGAGAGGGAAACGAGGAGTCCCAGTTCATTGGGAGATCCAGCGGGAGCCCCTCTCTGGAGCCCCGTAGTCTCCTGTGCCCGGGCGAGCTCCACTGTGGTGACAGAAGGCGCAGCCCTCCGACTGCTCTTTTCATTTCATTTCATTTTTTTCTCTTTTTCTTCTTCTTTTTCTTTTCCTTCCTTCCTTCTCTTTCATTTATTTAATTTTCTTTTCTTTGTGTGGAGTCAAGGTCTCACTCACTCTGTCACCCAGCCTGGAGTGCAGTGGCATGATCACAGCTCACTGCAGCCTCAAACTCCTGGGCTCGAACAATCTTCTTGCCTCAGCTTCTTGAGTAGCTGGGACTACAGGCGCATACCACCATCCCTGGCTAATTTTTAAATGTTTTTGTGGAGATGGGGTCCTGCTGTGTTGCCCAGGCTGGCCTCAAACTCCTGGCCTCAAGGGATCCTCCCGCCTCAGCCTCCTGAAGTGCTGGGATTGCAGGCATGAGCCACCATGCCTGGCATACCCTTTCTAAGTGCGGAGTTTATGAATGTGTCCACTTGCCTCACATTCCCATTTGCCTGGCAGATTCTCATCAAAAATTAGAAGAGCAGATGTTTCCATGTGCAAATGTGTAAGTATGCTGTCTATGATCACTGTAGCTCTGACTCAACCCCCGTGGTCAGAGCCACTAAGTTCAGCACAGCTGCCAGTTCCCTGTAGCTCCCGGTGCCTCCAATAACCTTATATAAAGCATGTGAAGTTGGTCACAGCCAATCACCCTGCTTCTGCCATCTCCGTCCACAGCCCCTGGATGTTACTAAGAAGTAGGCACTCTTCCATGTCACACTACTGCCTCTGGTAACCCATGAGAGGAAGACCTGGGCTCATCCCCAGCAGGTCAGAGAAAACATGTTTTCCTAAGCTAATGGACGATGGCGTTGGGTAGTTCGCCTGATACAATGCACAGGCTAGTGTTGCTTTGGATTCTGAAAAATGATATAGAGCAATTATTCATAAACATTTTTTTGAGACGGAGTCTCGCTCTGTCGCCCAGGCTGGAGTGCAGTGGCCGGATCTCAGCTCACTGCAATCTCCACCTCCCGGGTTCACGCCATTCTCCTGCCTCATCCTCCTGAGTAGCTGGGACTACAGGCGCCGCCACCACACCTGGCTAATTTTTTGTGTTTTTAGTAGAGACGGGGTTTCACTGTGTTGGCCAGGATGGTCTCAATCTCCTGACCTCGTGATCCACCCGCCTCGGCCTCCCAAAGTGCTGGGATTACAGGCGTGAGCCACCGTGCCTGGCCCATGAACTATTATTAATTTTTGCTAACCTAAGTGAAGGGCGTTCAGGATTCATTCTTTAGACCAGCCAGCATTTTAACTGTACAAGTAATTCCTCACTTAACATTGTCAATACGTGATTAGAAACTGTAATTTTAAGTGAAATGACATGTGACAAAATCAATCACGAAAACAAAGTTGAAGGAAAGAGCATTACCCAAGGCCGTGCTGTATGTCATTTGGTTTTACAGTTGCCGTTTACAGGAACCTACGGGCAGCATTAAGTGAGCACGTCCTGCATTGGGAGGAGTGAAATGGGTTTCAGTTTTTAGTGCTTTCGTTGATGGTTTTCAAGTGACAAGAGTAACAGGCCTGCTGCTGAGCCACCCTGGCCCCTTCGCAGCCGGCTGTCCTTCTGTGATCACTGAATGCGAATGTGAGTGTCCTCAGCTTCCCTGCTCCAGGGTCAGTGATGGGAGTGCCCGTGATGTGCTTACGGCCTGGGCTTGGAGTGGAAGGAGGCTCTGGTTTAGCAGATAAAGAGAATCCTGTGGCCTTTTTATGGATTTCTGTGTTTGCCTTAGAAGGTTTAGGGATCCTTCAGTCCTTGTCAAGAGGGTTCCTGAATCTTTTATTTGGCTTCAGTGCACATTGAGTGAGACACCGCACAAGGAAAGTAGGGAAGGGAAGAGTCAGCGGGGGGAGAGATTTGCTTCTAGTTGTCTTACGATTCCCGTCATGCTTCTGAGTAACATTCTCAATCCCACAGATCACCATTTTTTAGTTAAATTGGGGCTTCTGAATTCTAGCAACCAGCAGGTGTTTGGAGGTACTTGTTGACCCCTCTTCCATCCAAAAGTGATCATTTTTACGTGGATCCCTCATAGAGTCGGAATTTGTTAGTGCGTACCCAGGGCAAGAGTTGTAGCTAAAGCACATGCCCTGTCCCGTCCTGATAGCAGCAGCGCAGAGGGCACCGAGTGGCGCAGGCGAGACTGCCACAGACGCCGGTGGGGCCAGGATGCGCTTGGTGGCTCTGCATGCCTCTCTGTGGGCTGGAGGTGTGCCCTCCTGTGCTGCGTGGGTGTTATTAGATGTTGGAAACCTGCAGTGTTCATTTGGGAAGGAGTTACTGCTCTGTAAGGTTTGTTCTCCTTTATATTATTTTATTTTTATTTTATTTTATTTTATTGAGATGGAGTCTCGCTCTGTTGCCCAGGCTGAAGTTTAGTGACATGATCTCGGCTCATTGCAGCCTCCGCCTCCCGGGTTCAGACGATTCTCCTGCCTCAGCCTCTTGAGTGGCTGGGATTACAGGCGCCGCCATCACGCCCCACTAACTTTTTTATTTTTAGTAGAGATGAAGTTTTGCTGTGTAGGCCAGGCTGGTCTCAGGTGACCCGCCTACCTCGGCCTCCCTAAGTGCTGGGATTACAGGTGTGAGCCACCGGCTGCCCTCCTTTAAAGAGAAGCTTTGTTCTCCTTGATTCTCCTGTACAGTTTTTCTTAAACTTTGTTTAGAAATCTAGGAGCTGCGCCCACATTACAGGTGACAGGAATTGGCTGACAAAACACACACCTTGCATAAGTCAGCAAGCACCGGACCAGAATTCATTTGCTGTCAGATTTGGGGGCAGTGATCGTCTTTTGGTAGAATTATAATCAGAGAAGCAAACTCAGAGAACAATCTGGGTAAAGAGACTGATGTCAGGTTAAGTTCAGATCTGTAGACCCTTCTCGGGTGATGAAGCCGAGACCACAGACTTAGATCCTGGAGAGGGATTAGAAGCCAGACATTCCGTGGGTGACACGCTCCTTCTCTTATTCCCATCTCCACATTGCCTGGTCAGGAACTTCATGAAAGACAGCTGCGTTTTTTCCAGGCTGGTATCTCTCACCAGAGTGAGGCCTGTGGGCTTTACGCGTAGCCGTGGATACGGAAGCCGTGGCTGCTGAGGTGTGTGGATATAGTGACCGCTGTGGGGTCATAGCCGTGGATACGGAAGCCGTGGCTACTGGTGAAGACACTGAGGTGTGTGGATATAGTGACCGCTGTGGGGAAGGCTGTAACTCTTGCTCATTCCACTTGCTCACTACTCTTCTTTGATCATTGAGAAAGCGGTAGGATGACCAGATTTGCAAAAGCACATCTCACTATTATCAAATTTAATAGTGGCTGTTCTGCCGTATGCTATTATTACCCATGATTTGCTTTTGTGTGTGGGTATTAGAAAGTCTTTTAGGGAAAAAGCAGAACGTGACTGGGCTACAGGTCCTGAGGAAGCTAACCATGGCAGCACTGTCCTTGTGCTGTCCCCAGGCCTGGGAGAGCAACCGCTGTCTGTCCACAGCGTGTCGTCCAGACCCCTGTTTAGATCCTTGTCATGTGGTAGTCCATCCACCTGGACATCTTCCTCACCATGGCAGCAGTTCCTTGGGAGCAAGAACTATGTCCTGTTTGTCTTCGTACCCCTGGCACCTGCTAATTAAGAAGGACTCCAGAAAGCTCGACTGTACGATGTGCTGCAGAACCATGGCCAATGTGTGTCTCTGGCACCTCTGTCTCACAGTTAACTTTCCTTGCTGCCCAAGAGCCCCAGCTTTGATGCTCATGGAGCCCTGGCATTGAGTGTGAGCACTTCACACCCCACCTCTCGCAGTTGGCCCTCTGAAATGCCCCAATGTAGGAGGGGTGCCTCACTATGGAAGGTATTTTCAGGACCATCTTACAAATTATTGTGAAGTGTTGGAAACAAAGAGCTTCCTGCTTCTCTTGAACCCAGTTCTACCATGTTCCAAGCTGTAGCCAAAAGGAAAACAAATCAGAGCTTGAAACTCGCCTTTCTGATGGGAATATCTATCTGGGACACCCTCCCTTTTTGTCTCTTGCCCTCCATACATCTCCTTCTCATAGCACAGGCTGTTTGGGAAGGAGGAGAGGACATGTCATCTAACTTTTTTCCTTCCCTAGCTGAGTCACTGATTGTATTTAAAAACAAATGAACAGAAAAGTACAAAACCTTCCAGAAATACAAAGGAAAGGGTTTTGGTTTTTTATTTTAATTTTTATTTCTGTAGGTTTTTGGGGAACAGATGGTATTTGGTTACATGAGAGAGTTCTTCAGTGGTGATCTGTGAGATTCTGGTGCACCCGTCACCCGAGCAGCGTCCACTGCACCCAGTACGTAGTCTTTTATCCCTCACCCCCTGCCACCCTTTCCCGAGTCCCCCAAGTCCACTGCGTTACTCTTACGCCTTTGCATCCTCATAGCTTAGCTCCACTCGTGAGTGAGAACGTACGACGTTTGCTTTTCCATTCCTGAGTTACTTCACTTGGAATCATAGTCTCCGTCCAGGTGGCTGCGAATGCCATTAATTCGTTCTTTTTTATGGCTGAGTAGTATTCCATGGTGTATATATACCCAATTTCTTTGTCCACTCATTGATTGGTGGGCATTGGGGCTGGTTCCATAGCTTTGCACTTGTGAATTGTGCTGCTATAAACATGCATGTGCAAGTATCTTTTTCGTATAATGACTTCTTTTCCTCTGGGTAGATACCCAGTGGTGGGATTGCTGGATCAAATGGTAGTTCTTCCTACTTTTAGTTCTTTAAAGAATCTCCACGCTGTTTTCCGTAGTGGTTGTACTAGTTTACATTTCCACCAGCTGTGTAAATGTGTTCCCTTTTCACCACAGCCACGCCCACATGTATTATTTTTTGATTTTTGGATTATGGCCATTCCTGCAGGAGTAACGTGGTATCGCATTGTAGTTTTGATTTGCATTTCCCAGGTCATTGGTGATGTTGAGCATTGTTTCCTGTTTGTTGGCCATTTGTGTATCTTCTTTTGAGAATTGTCTGCTCATGTGCTCATGTCCTCAGCCCAGTTTTTGATGGGATTGTTTGTTTTTTCTTGCTAATTTGTTTGAGTTCCTTGTAGATTCTAGATATTAGTCCTTTGTCAGATGTATAGATTGTGAAGATGGTCTCCCACTCTGTGGCTTGTCTGTTTACTCGGCTGACTGTTCCTTTTGCTGTGCAGAAGTTTTTAGGAAGCAAGTCTTTGGGGAGGATATTTTGTCGCATAAAAGTTATTACAAGCATCAAGAAAGTGGATTCCTCTTCCGGTTTCTTGCCCAGCTTAAAGCCATGTAGTGCCTGCCAGTCATATTGTGATTTTTCTGGCTTTCAGCACTTTGATTGGGATTTACCGTTTTATTTAATAAGCTTAGGAGCTGGAGGGTGGGTGCTGTCTGGGGTCAGTTCAGGCAACCCCCGGTCCTCTTTGCGCTTCACAGAATGTGGATTGTCTCTGTGTTCATGGGCTCTGCTGGGCTCGCTGAGCTTCGAACCTTCAGATTTGTTGGACGAGACCACAGATGGTCGTGGTAAGTGCAGTCATCCTTCCCGGCTGTCGCAGGGGGATGTCCGGAGGCTGTGGAAGGTGGAGTGTTAGGTGAGGGATGGTGACATGTGGCCTTGGAATCTCAGGAGGGCCTCGGGTGTCCATGAGCTCTGCTCTGAGAAGCTGCCAGCTGAGCCGGCGGGAGGACCTGGCTTTGAAAGAAGTTATAACATTAAGCAAAACAATACATCGTTGTCTGTGGGAAGGAATCCTTTAGCATAAGTTTTTGAAAATGTGATCAGGTGTCTTGACCCAACACTTAAAAAGTGAAGTCCACAGCATTTAATGTCCTGGTGATATTTTTGTTTTTCTTTGCAGTTTAGCTTTTTTTTTTAAGTATCTGAACTTGCATGAGGCTAGTTTTGTATTTCTGCAAGTTTCAGTCCGTGTGATTTGAAGCAGATGTCACAGTCACACAAACAGGGTCCCTGATGGGAAAGTCGGCTCCTGGGCGTGCTGTTCATGCCTGCGTGGACTGGAAAGAGATTTGATTCATTTGGGAAATGAGGCTGATATTTCAGGAGTTCTGTAATGGGCAAAAAGGACACGTTCAGCGGCTTTTGAGAACTGAGAGATGGAGGATTGGGTGCTGCACAGCGGCAGTCCTGAGAGTCTCCAAGAGCGGCTGTGTTGAGAGGGGTTTGCTGTGCTGGGGAACATGCTTTGCTCAGCCGAGGACACCTTTTCACTGTGGTGATGTTAGAAACGTGGGCGGAGTGAGTTATGACTCAGTCTATTGTAATTAGAAAAAAGAGCAACCGCTGAGAAAAGTCCTCAGCGAAAACGTAGGAAATGGGGATGTTCTTATTCTCAGAAAACTAAAGCGGGAAGTCATTCTTGGTGACAGTGAGGGGACAAGCAAAAGCGAAGGGAGAGGGGAGCTCTGTGTGTGGCGTCTCCAGCATCGCACAGTCCTCTTTAATGAATAAATGGAACCTTAATAAGGAAAAGTACCGGCTACATTATCGGTTGCAGATTGATTTGCTGTAGGCAAATTCTAATGTAGTTTGGCCATGTGAGGTGCACCTCTCAAGAAAACAAAATCAGGTTGCCTGAAAATGGACTCTGGCTTTCCGGGTGAAAAAGGCACTGGAAACACCACACAGCTTCGACTTGAAATGTTTCCTTACTCCGGAATCATGAATGGGTTTTTCTCTTGCTATACCTAAAACTCAGCTCTGATTATTATCTTTAAAGAGAGGTTGTGCTTACTTTCCACACCCAAATGAGGCTGAGAGTGGCTGTGAGGAAGGGAGGTCAGTGTCTCCTACTTCTTTTTGGTGGAGCGAGTGGGGGAGGGAGAATCCACCTCTAAAAACCAGTGTTTCTTAACCTTTGAGAATCTGAAGCAGGACAAAGACTTTGATCCCAAAGCAGTGCAAATATACCAAGTCTCATGTATAGCTGCGGGGTTTGCAGACCCCTGAAGCCCATCCGGGTCTCGGCTAAAAGCACCTGCTACAGACTCAGTAAGTGCTTTTTCCCCCTTCAATAACTGGTGGCATCGTCTGTCCGACACACTACCACCTTACTGCTTTATTCTCTAATTTTCACTGTTATTCATATTCCCCTGGAACACCTTGAAATTTTCCCTAAAACTAGATTGACTAGTCTGGGTCCCTCCTTCTGTCAGGAGATGGGGATGGTCTCCCACTTCCACCCGTGCCCTCCCCGGCCGCCACATCATTGTCATCAGAGCCATCTTCTTCGTAACTGTCCTCCTCCAAGCAGTTTTGCCAAGCACGGTGCTAGGTGCCAGAGAATGAGCTAGAGGACAGGAAAGAAGAAACGCGTAGAAGTATTAACCCTCAGCGGAAGCAAGTGTGCCCACCTCGCAGAAGGGACCGTGGCAATCTCATAGAGCCTGTGGCATGCCCTGCAGATCACGCGCACAGCTGAATAAGATGCTGGTGCTGGCTTCTTAGTGAACCATAATATATTTAGCTTAGAGCAACTTTTGTTTTTTGCTAGGATGAAAAACCTGAAACTCAGGATACATGCAAGAGATCAAAATAAAACCCATGAAAGTATAGTGACCCGTTTAAAAGTTGTCTGGGTCTTTTTTTGTTTGTTTGTCTTTGTCAGAGATCATGGTAGACCACAAATCGCTGAGTTAATAATATAATGCTATGTGGCCGGGCGTGATGGCCTACACCTATAATCCCAGCACTTTGGGAGGCCGAGGCGGGCAGATCACGAGGTCAGGAGATCGAGACCATCCTGGATAACACAGTGAAACCCCGTCTCTCCTAAAAATACAAAAAATTAGCCAGGCGTGATGGCACGTGCCTATAGTCCCAGCTACTTGGGAGGCTGAGGCAGGAGAATTGCTTGAAGCCGGGAGGTGGAGCTTACAGTGAGCCACCACTGCACTGTAGCCTGGGCAACAGAGCAAGACTCCATCTCAAAAAATAAAAATAAAAAAATATATAATGCTATATGTTTAAAATGATATTGCTGATTTATGAATGTGGGAAATATCTAAAAATACCTACAAAAGAAGTGATTATTGAGTTATAGTCATTTGATGTTTATATGTAGTTATTATCAAATAATGATCAAGTTATCAGCCTCTGATTTTTGTATGTAGTCATCTGCGACACATGGAAAATGTGTAAGTGGGCCTGTCCGTTTTACTAGGAAGTGACTCCCTCCTACCTTCTGAGCCAAAGGTCTCCAGTCTCCACTGAGCCAGAGGATCACTCTCTTCATGGATGACCAGTAAGGGAAGAGAGTTCCTTGCCCCATGTGGTAGCTGAAGGGCATTCTCTTGGCTGGCGATCGGCGTGGATGGGAAAGGCCAATGTGGTTAAAGTCTTCCTGGGATCACAGTGAGTTTCAGGTTTCAGCTGGTGGAGACATATCACTGGACTTAGCTTCCCAGGCAAAGTCACCAGAGATTCTATGTAAACAGCGTTGAGATGCCACCTTTGCCTATCACAAGAATGCACGCATTAAAGAGACTGTTGCAAGCTGTCCTGGACACCACCCCGCCATTTGTGGTATTCCTTTTCCTGTGGAAAAATCAGTGGCCAGTTCTGAGTAGCTGACGTCTATCTGAGCTTTTGAAATACAATCTGTCCTGCATTGTCTGGGGGCCATAGACCTGCCCCTCGGCAGTGTCCCTTCTCAGCAGGGCTGCTGTCCGACGCTGTGACAGCCAAGGCCCCTCAGTCTCCCTTCTAGGGCCCCTAGTCACACTCCTTCCTTCCTTCCTCTTGTTCGCTGCATGTCAGCCATAAATGAATCTGCATTATTAATGCGATGCTTTTCTCACGGTCCGTGTTCATCAGTTTCTCATTTCCGCTGACACTTCTCCTCAGGGTGACTTCAGGACTCCGGGCTGCTCTCCTTGCTCCTGCTTCCTGTGTTTTATTCTGCGCCTCGTGCATACTGTGCACACTCCCTGCTCAGAGCCTTCCGCCGCTTTTCCCTGAACAGGACAGGATGGAGCCCCAGCTCCTGGCCTTCCCTGCTGCTCTGGAGGGCCTGCCTGGGTCTAGGCGCGGCTGTGGTCACCCCACCTTGGCTCGTGACCCCACCTTGGCTTTCTTGGCTCGTGACCTTTTCATCATCTCGAATCCTCTGGCTTTTCGGAATCACTCCCTGGGCGCTCTGTGCCTGTCAGGTGGCAGCACCGTCTCTGCAGCCAGAGGGGGGGCCCCAGAGGGCCAGGGACGCGTCGGGCCGCTCGGTTCTCCTGATGCCTGGTGAGTGTTGGCGGCTGCCGGGAGGATGTTCTTGGGATCAGCTTCAATGGCAACGAGGACGTCCCACCTCAGCCATCTGCAGGACTCTTCCGGAATGCGCAGGCAATGGCACTGGGGCCACTGCCGACAGAGGTGCAGAGTGGCCATCCCGGTCCCCGGGCTTCTCGGGGGACTGGCCAGCGGTCACTTCCTTTCCCGGGCGACTCGGCCGTGCCCTCGTCCAGAGGCAGGACTTCTGGGGGACTGGCCAGCGGTCACTTCCTTTCCCGGGCGACTCGGCCGTGCCCTCGTCCAGAGGCAGGACTTCTGGGGGACTGGCCAGCGGTCACTTCCTTTCCCGGGCGACTGGGCCGTGCCCTCGTCCAGAGGCAGGACTTCTGGGGGACTGGCCAGCGGTCACTTCCTTTCCCGGGCGACTCGGCCGTGCCCTCGTCCAGAGGCAGGACTTCAGACTTCTTAACAGCCACAAGTCGAGGAATCTGCGTTTTCCCGGTTTATGAAACCGCCAAGCTGTCTTCGAACTACAGCTCCCTTTCTAATCAAGCCTCTGGCCAAGAGAAAAGCAGCATTGCTGAACGATTACAAGCTTGCCCTTTTAAAAATGCCTCTTCAGCGTTTGGTTTCAAACTTGAATAATTGCCAGGTTGCTGGTTGGGGGACACCTGGTTTGTGTCTGTGTACAGGTCGAGTGTCCTGTATCCAAAATGCTTGGCCCAGAGTGTTTTGGATTTTGGATCTTTGCAGATTTTGGAGTATTTCCTTAGACAGAATGAGATATCCTGGGGAGGGGCCCAAGCGTGAACACAGCGTTTATTTGTTTCATATATGTGTGACGCACGTGGCCTGAAGGTAATTCTTTTTATACAATGTGTAATAATTTTGTGCATGAAGCAAAGCTTGGGCTGCATTTTGATGTGACCGGCTCAGGAGGTCAGTGGTGGAATATTCCGCTTGTTGTGTCTTGTCAGCTCTCAAGAAGTTCAGGACTTTAGAGCATCTCAGAGGTTAGATTTTCAGATTTTCTAACATCTCAGATGTGAGATTTTCAGATGCTCAACCCCTAATACATGTCTGCTGTTTTGTTTTGGTTTTTTTTTTTCTTATCCTGCGGTCTATATAGAGGAGAACTGTCTGGAGACAGTCTAGCATGTTCAAACAGCCGAGCTGCTGCATTCTGTTTTCCCTGGGTAGAATCTCCTCAGTTCTTTGGAGCCTTCTTTTTGGGAACATGAAAAAGGGACTCATGCAGTTATAAAAAGAAAGTAGAGATCATCCAGCTATAAAACTGCATCTTAGCATTAGCTTCTGTTTTGTCTACCATTCATGTTCTATTCATCCTTGTCTAAAGTTTGTCCAGCAGTTTGAACCTGGTAATTTCAGTTCTGTGGTTTCTTTTGGCTCCTAAACCCTTACCAGTGGTTAAAAATACAAATTGCAAGCCCGTCTTGGTGGGCATGTGTGCAGACAAAGCTGAGGACTTTGCACACTGCTGGATCTGAGACCCCGAGCTGAGCAGCCATGCTCACCAGCACCCTGTGCGTATGGGTGCATGAGCTTGTGTGTGTGCATGTGTGCGCTGTACACTCGTATGCAGAGCTGTGTGCACATGTATGTGTGTGCATGTGTGTTCATGCACATGTGCATTGTGTGTGGCACAGGGTGGCAGGGACTGGACTGCAGCATTTGATGGTCTATCCTCTGTCCATCCCTTACAAACACGCGTGTATCTTTCTGTGATTTATCCCGCACTGAGGCGCTGTGAAAGGAGCATGGCCTTGGGGGCATTATAAATCTGGGTTGGAGTCAGCCCCTAGATCTCATGCGTCTGTAATCAAGTAACATTACCCCACCCAGTGTCGATATTTTCTACAAAAGTGGGCATAGTGATTGATGCCAAAAATGAGGGAAAAAAACAAAAAAAAAACTTAAAGCAGTCGGCACAGTGCCTGGCACAGAAGCACTCAGCAATGGCCAGTTTTCTTTGCCTTCCAATGGCCTAAAAGGGCACGAGGTGACTGGGGAGAGAAGGAGGAAGATGAATGTGTATGTCAGCTCTGTGTGGGCACTGTGCTGGACCCCGAGTGGGCATCCCCGGCCGCAGCATGGCAGCTGTGCCGTCAGTTAAAGAACTGCATCTAAACCGCCTGGAGTGGGATTTGGCTTTGAGAGCAGCCTGCCTTTTCCGGGCAGATGCATTTCCCTCCCGGGCTGCCCGCTGAGACCCCCAGCCCAGGGCGGTGTTTGCAGCTCCTCTGCTCTGTCCACTTGGGTTCCTCTGAGCAGGTGGGAGAAGGCGTTTGGCAACACATGGGCGTCAATACCTGTCCCCACTGGGCCCAGGAGAGATGCAGCGTGGCAGGAGGCCCATGCCCTCCTCAGCCTCGCCACAAGCTCTGCTCCTGGGTGGTTCGCCTTCCACGCGGCTCCACTTCACCTCTGCACTTATTTATTTATTTTTAATTTACTTTTCTGCAGATGAGGTCTCACTTTGTCACCCAGGCTAGAGTACAGTGGCACGAGAATAGCTCACTGCAGCCTTGACCTCCCAGGCTCAAGCAAACTTCCTGCCTCAGCCTCCCAAGTAGCTGGGACTATAGGTGCAGGCCACTGTGCTGGCTAATTTTTAAATTTTACATTTTGTAGAGATGAGGGTCTTGCTCTGTTGCCCAGGCTGGTCTCCAACTCTGGCCTCAAGTGATCTTCCCACCTCAGCCTCCCAGTGTGCTGGGATTATGGGCGTGAGCCACCATGTCTTGTCTGTATACTCGTCTAAATCAAACCTTTATAGGTTTCCATGCTGAAGAGCTTTTGGTCTCTGGGTCTTTTTGATTATTTGACCGGCACCATAAGACTGTGAATTGTAGCTCCTATTTTAAAATTTATTTAGTAGCCACAGTGGGCTAGGTGCTATCCAAAAAACTGGAAGCTTTTGTAATATTAGTACAGAATTATATATAAATACATGTAATTTAATATTGTAGTGTTTCTGTTATATTCTCTCATTTTTTTCTAAAACACTGTGAACTTGGTAGGGCAATATTTGTAGTCTAAATCTGCAGATGACAAGGTGAGGTGGAGAGAGGATGACTGACAGACCCACAGACTCAGCCCTGGTGGCAACTGGGGCGGCCTCCTGATGGCCACGTGTGGTGACTGACTTTTGTTACCGAGACCGAGGGGAGGTATGTGGTCACGGCACCAACTTAGAGATGCCTAAGATCTAGTCAGTAGTACTAGAGTGCATGGGATTGGAAACTTTAAATGAGTTGTAAAAAAATAAGTTTTATTAGAGTTCCAAAAAGAAACAAATGAGTTTGGCCCCGGAGATATATAGAGGAACGTAATATCACCACATTCAACTGAGAAATTAAATTTTAAGGAAGATTGATATTTGCCAAAACATACGAAGTTAGAGTAAAAGAGGCTCAGTGGCTTGACCAGGGTGTGGATTTCATTCTTTCATTCACTAACAAGTAGTGTTGGGGTTCCCGGCCGCGCCAAAGCCTGCCCGAGTCACCGAGCCCAGGCGCTCCGGCCCCGGCCCTGCTGGCAGCGTCTTGTTGTTGCGTCTCTGGCTTTGCCTGTCACAGCTGTGGTGTGGCAGGGCTTAGTGAATGTCAGGCTCAGAGGGAAGAGAATGGAGCCTGCGAGCACCTTCTGCCGCTCACACACCCGGTCACCTCACCCGGCGTCCCCAGCTGCCCACCGGCCTGCCGCACCCTTCCCATCTCCGCAGCCTCAGCCCGGCTTCCCTTGAGGCCCACTGCCGCCCTTAGCCCATCTCCCACCCCCGTCTCCCTGAGAGTGCAGGTGAGCCCGGCCCACCCAAAGCCACGTTGCCTCCCATCACACTTCAGTGCCCCGGGGCCACAGGGGGAAGCCTGTGACCGGCGTCTGCCTCCTCCTGCTGTGCCCTGGACTCCCATTGCTTAGGGTTGTCCCAGACACACTGTGCTCTGTCGTCTCTTAGCTTCTGCTTCATGACAGTGTCTCCCCCTCGAATCTTGTCCCCTGTTTCTGTCATCTGACTAGTTATTACTTGTCCCTTAAGACTCAGAGGAGTGGCCACCTCCTCCAGGAAGCCGCCGTCCACTCTCTCTTCCTCCCACTGCTTGGTGCTTCCTCTGCTCTCCTGAGCTGAGCTGTGATGACTCCGTGAGAGCCCTGCCCAGCTGGTTTGCAGCTGTCTGTTCGTCTGTCTCCCCTTCCTTCCCAGACACCTCCGGCTTATCCGAGAGCAGGAGCTCATCCGTGGCGTTCCCCTTGGTGGCCAGCACTGCACCTGGCGCCCAGGAAGACTTAACCAAGGGAGGGATCACAGGACGGCTCGGCGGAGGGATGGCTGCAACACCTGTCTTTTCTCATACTCACTTCTTGTTAACTGTGCACAAATCATTCCATATTACCACTTCTTGTGCTTAATCCTAGCGTAAATTTAAGTTAAGGGTGTGCTGTGGGGAGGAAAGGCAAGCTGCCTGAAGATTATTCTGCAGTGAGAACTTTGGATCTGTCTCCTGATACATTGTATAACCAGGATAAACCATAATTGTCCAAATCCTTCAGGGCTCTCCTTCCAAATGAAGTGATTAACTTCCGCGGTAAACTTCCTCTTGTCCGGGCTCCAGGCTTTGTGCCGGACCTGACAGCACTCGAGCTTTGCTGCCCACGTAGGCGATTAGGGTGTCCTTATCCTTTGGTTCCACTGCCTGGTGAAATATTAGATAACGGGACAGAGCTTATCTTACACGCGTCCGAGCTGACTACACGGCAGCCTCTCAGCAAAGGGCGAGTGCAGACGAGGCCTTTTCCCTGGCTGGAATGAGAACGAGCCTCGCGCGTGTCTGGCCCCATTGCCGATGGTCAGATGCACTCGACGTGATTTCCATAGCGCCCAGACAGCCTGAGTAGCTCATATCTACCTGTCTGGCGAATACATCAGCTTCGCTGTGGAGAGAGCGGGAGTTTGTCACTGGGGTCTATTTCTAATGCATCAGGAACAAATCTGTTACCGGCTCTCTTTATTCCGGCGTGAATACTGTAAGCTGCATTCATTTATTATCTTCGGTGATAAATCACGGTGCCTTCTGGGTTCTGTGTTTTTAAAGCGGTCTTTGCTAAGCCGTTAATACTGAGGTGAGGAGAGAGGAGAAGAAATGGATTATGCCTGACCGCGGAGATCAGCGGCCTGCTCAGGTGAACGGTGGCCACACTGATTAACGCACTAATGAGCAAGCAGGGTCATTCTGATGATTAGTAATTTTGGCAGCATAACTTCTGCCCCAGATTTGATTAAGCCTTCATACAGACTTCCTCTTCCAGGAGATTATCTTTTCAAAGCACATTTGGTTTCCCACTCCCCCTTCCAAGCCCATCAGGAAAATTAGAGCATTTAATTTTAGTGATGAGTTTTACTGATACAGACAACTGCTTTTCCAGGTTTTCCCAAATGTAAGCACAGTTGCTACATCAACCAAAATATCTCTTACTGAACACAAACTGGCGTTGTGTAGAGATTGCTGATTGCTGGTAATATATTACAGAATAATAAGCTCTGTGTTGGAAAAAATTATATATATTTCAATATTGAACAAAGCCAGGGGAGCAAATTACATAGGAGAACCGAAAGTTCGCTAATATCTGCGAACTTATTTCCTCTTAAATGAACTTGTCCATCAAACCTTCAGATTTCCCCTACTTTCTCCCTTACAGAAACAGATCAGAAATATTTTGTGATGTGCAGGCTAGCTAATGTCACACAGCTGATGAACTGGAGTGAATGAAAGTTGAAGATATGGCAGACTCCTTGAGGCTAAAATTACTGCAATCTAGATGTTGAAAAAATACCTAGTAAAGAATGGAAACTGAGGGCCGGGCGCGGTGGCTCACGCCTGTTATCCCAGCACTTTGGGAGGCCAAAGCAGGCAGATCACTTGAGGTCAGGAGTTCGAGACCAGCCTGGCCAACATGGTGAAACCCCGTCTCTCTCAACTAAAATTAAAAAAAATTAGCCGGGCATGGTGGCGAGCGTCTATAATCCCAGCTACTCGGGAGGCTGAGGAGAGAGAACTGCTTGAACCTGGGAGGCGGAGGTTGCAGTGAGTTGAGATCATGCCACTGCACTTCAGCCTGGACGACAGAGCAAGACTCTGTCTCAAAAAAAAAGAATAGAAACTGAAGAAGGGCTCTGAGGGCCTGAGTCACAGCTACCATTTTACCTTTCCCCTGCCAACGAAGTGCAGTCAGATTATGGCAGTCGCTGTGCCGTTGTGAGGAGCGCCTAGGAGCCCTGAAACAGACACGCATCCATATTCACAAGGACCTGACTTTAAGGCAGGTCAATCTCAAAACAATCTGGATACCTTAAAAATTAGCGGGGAATCGTTGAGACGCCAAGGTGGGCAGATCACTTGAGGTCAGAAGTTCGAGACCAGCCTGGACAACGTGGCAAAATCCCGTCTCTGCAAAAATATAAAAGTTAGCCAGGCACACCGGTAGTCCCAGCTATCAGGAGGCTGAGTTGGGAGAAACCCTTTACCCTGGGAGGCCGAGGTTGCAGCCAGCCTGGGGGACAAAGTGAGACTGTGAATCAAAAAAAAAGGAAAAAAATAGGGGGGATCCGTATGTGTATGTACCCCCATAACATCACACTGTATCTACTTGCAAAGAAAAAAGGGGTTGGGAGTTCCAAGTCGTGGGAGTCAGAGACCCAGAGAAATCAGATTGTCTGGGAAGCTGGCAATATCACAATATTACATGTGCATTCATTTTCTTCTTGGAGGTTTCCACTCTTGAAACACCACCGCTTCCCTGGGTCAGTGGGTTCTCAGACTCTAACATGCATCAGAATCTCCTAGAGGGCTCTATAAAACCCAGACTGCTGGCCTCATGCCCAGAGCTTCCAGTAGATCTGGGTGGGCCTGAAAATTTGCATTTTGAACAGGTTCCCGGGTGATGCTGATGCTGCTGTTCTACAAACCACGCTTTGAGAACCACTGCCCTAGGCACTGCATTCCAGAACTTTCCATGTTAGACAGTCTCACTCTCATTTATTTTGTAAATACTGAGCCCTCACCAGATGCCAGGTACTGTGCTAGAAGCAGGGAATCCCAGAACCACCTGCCTTGGCCTTTACCAAGAACAGCCGACCTGTCAGCTTCCCTCACAGAAAGGACCTGGTCCCCCTCCGCCGGCATGCCTGTGGGTGGAAGACCGGCCAGTTCCCAGGTCCACACTTCATTTCATAGGGTGGGATCTTCGAGACATCCAGGCTGAGACAATTTCAATCACTTGCTTTTCCTTATAAGGCAGACCTCTTTCCCGCCTCCGGTAGGCACATGATAGTAGGTTTTGGAGACTAACCTCTCTTGGATGGCTGGACCTTGCATAGACTGTGGGTTCTCTGATCCCTCCTGGGCCAGTGGACCCGTGGCTCTTTTTCTACAATCTTCAGGACTGTTGTGTATGACTGAGACTTTGCTCATTCGTAATCCTGCTTACCGGTATCCAGTCCTTTGTTTATTTCCTTAGCTTTAGGACGTCTACACAAAGGGGAGAGGTCACTTTCAATCTTGAAAATTTAGTCCCCAAGTGAGTTTATGTAGTAATAGCTGATCCTGAATCTCTTCATATAAATCGGTGGCTGTTTCTCTGCGTTGCCAACAATTTCTTTATTTTAGACTTCTGGAGCACTCACATCTGGAATCCAGAGAGCCTTTTTGTATGAGTCACACCGTCGTCTTGGCTCCTGTAGAGTACGTGGTGCTGACATTATTCATATATGAAAAAAAAATTCTCAGAAGAATAATTTCTTTGTCCTCCTGTCCCATTGAGAAACTTTGTGAAAATACTGTGAAAAGACAGAATTATTTTGGCGTGAAGCTGGAACCTGACAACATGTATGCTGTAAGGGGTCTAACTGTGTGTGGCTGAGGGGCCTGTGGCTTCTCTGTCACCTGGTTGGTGGGGGCGTTCTTCTCCTTTTCAGTAATTTCATCTTGAGCCTCTCTATTCTGAATGAACCAGTGGGAGTGATACTTTTTTACACAGAGATTTATAGATAAAATAACAAATTCAAAGGCTGGGTAATGAATCTATTGATTTCTTCATTTTCTGAAAACGTGTGGAATTTTATCTTTTTTCAGTGAAATATTTCAAATAAATTTACAGATGGGGCTTCATTAAGGAATGTATTTTAAAATACATGATCAAAATGATTCATTATTTTTTAAATTTCAGTTTCCTCCCTTGCCCTGAGCATTTTTTTTAGGGTCTCTGGTTGTTACCTCACCAAGCGAAGGTGCAGCGGGTTCCTGTTCTCCCTCTGCTGCTCGCCGGGGGTTTTGTGTGCAGCTTCCATTTCTGAAAATACTTTTTGGCCTCCGTGTTCTTAGGATTGTTCTTGTGCCGTCTACACAATCCACTCACATCACCGCTAGTTTCTTGAAACTACCTTGACCCTGTTTCAGAGAAAGTGGCTTCCCTCATCCTACAGTCCAGCAAAATTTACGTTTCATGATACACACGTTCAGCCGTGTGCTCACTCAGAAAGCTCTGCAGAATCATCCAGAACTCTGCCATCTTTTTCCTTTCCTTTTGTTTTCTTTTTTTTCTTTTTCTTTTTCTTTTTCTTTTTTTTTTTTTTGAGACAGCGTCTCACTGTGTTGCCCAGGCTGGAGTGCAGTGGCGCGATCTTGGTTCATTGCAACCTCCACCTCCCAGGCTCAAATGATTCTCCTGCCTCAACCTCCCGAGTAGCTGGGACTACGGGGGCACACCACCATGCCCAGCTCTTTTTGTTTGTTTTCAGTAGAGATGAGGTTTCGCCATGTTGGCCAGGCTGGTCTCAAACTCCTGGCCTCAAGTGATCCACCCACCTCAGCCTCCTGAAGTGCTGGAATTACAGAAATCAGGCACCACACCCAGCCTGCCATCGGTTTTCTTCTGAGGTTGGCTCCTGCCCCCAGCCTGTGATGAGGGAAGGCAGGTGAGGTGGTGGTTGGGTGCCACTGCAAGCTGCCTTTTCTGTGTGGGCTCTTGGTCTGTGTACCTGGCGCCCTGTGGTGCACCGAGTTTTACTGAGGGAGGCTTCAGCTGTTCGTTGTCATTTGCACATCCTCAGTGGAGACCCAGGGGGAGTTTGCAGGAGTCGCTTCTTATTTCTTGACCAGAGTTTCCGCTCCCATCACTGTGGCTTTTCTGGGAGCCTCGCTGGTGTGTTCCTGGGATGGCTGTGGCCTGCAACTGTGTCCCTCACACAGGAGTCAGCCTTGGATGAGACCCGCAGCCCTGTGGCCTTGGACTCCCACCTTTCCCCTAGGCTGGGTCCCTCAGGCATGGCCCTTTCCCCCAGCGTCCCCTCAGGCATGGCCCAGTTTAGTTGGCAGGGCCTGACACTCTTCAGTTGGTGAAGTCAGAAAGAAAGGAAAGTCGAAAGGAGAGAGAAGCAGCTCAGAGAAGGGAGAAGAGGGCTTGGGAGGAAAGGGAAGGGGGTGTTGAGAGGTTGTGACGTCCAGGAGAGGTGAATGCAGGGAGGGAACGGAGGAGCCCAAGGAGTGACAGGCAGATGGGGTCTCTGATCTGGGAGTGCTGGGCCTGCCCTGCAATCAGTCACAAAAGCCAGTGGGGAAAGACAAGGCAGGCATTGGGTGTGCATGTATGTGACTGTGTGGGTGTGCACGTGTGGCTGTGCACGTGTGTGGGTGTGCACATGTGTGACTGCATGTGTGTGGCTGCATGTGTGTGGGTGTGCACGTGTGTGGCTGTGCGTGTGTGGCTGCGTGGGTGTGCATCTGTGGGTGTGCATGTGTGTGGGTGTGCGTGTGTGGGTGCGCATGTGTGTGGGTGCGCGTGTGTGCGGGTGTGTGCATGTGGGTGTGTGTGCGCATGTGTGGCTGTGCATGTGTGTGGGTGCACGTGTGTGTGGGTTTGCATGTGTGGCTGCGTGTGTGGGTGTGCATGTGTGTGGGTGTGCATGTGTGTGTGCATGTGTGTGGGTGTGCATGTGTGGGTGCGTGTGTGGGTGTGCATGTGTGTGGGTGTGCATGTGTGTGTGCATGTGTGTGGGTGTGCATGTGTGGCTGCGTGTGTGGGTGTGCATGTGTGTGGGTGTGCATGTGTGTGTGCATGTGTGTGGGTGTGCGTGTGTGGGTGCGCAGGTGTGTGGGTGTGCATGTGTGCATGTGGGGTATGGGGAAGGAGGTGTGGGTAGGGTTTTGTGTATGGGAGGGTGTGTGGGTGTAAGTGTGTGCATGTGAGAGGAGATAGGTGTGTATATATGTGTGCATGTGGGGTGTGGGAGAGAGAGCGGTGTGTGTGTGTTGGTATGTGTATGTGGGGGTTAAGTGCGTGTGTGTATACACGTGTTATGTGTGTGTGTCTGCGCACGGAGAGCCCACTCACACCCAGCAGAAAATCAAACGGCCTCCAATCAGAAACACGGCGCATGTGAGTGTGCCACTTCTTGTGTGCCTGTGACTGTGTTCAGAATGTGCACGACCCTGCAGCTCCCGAGGGCCACCTCTGTTGCAACACCTGCTCTGTCCAGCACAGTCCTCACTGGTGTCTTTTCCTCCTCAAATCTGCAGCGTTTGTGATCTCTGCAAACAATTTAACCCAAAACCAAATGCTGGCTGACAAGGCTACGTCTTGTTTCTCGTGCGTGATTAGCCTCGAGACCCAAGGAGCTCCGTGCCCTTGACTGATTCATTCTGTACCTGCCGGACCTGGAAACGCATTAAAAGCTCAGGAAAGCTTACTGAGCAATTGCACTGGAGATTGAGTCCGGTTTGGGGTTTTACATTTGTAAAGCATCTTCTGTGCAAAAGTAATTTGAAAGACCAATTTCTTATTTCTAATTCAGAGGTGTCATTATCATCAGATGGAAAAGAGGAAGTAGTGGCATGAGTTGGTGCCCTCGAGGCAGGCGCTTGTGTTCTCTCTGGAATTCCTGCTACTCTTTGTCTTCAGATGTTTCTTGAAGTATGAATTAAAAGGAGCAGGAGATCCTAACCCAGTATCACGTCTGGGTTTTAGTGGCTTTTGATCAGGGAGTTTTGAGGCTGCTTTATTGTCCTTGAACAATTAGTCTCTGAAAGAAGAAAGACAGAACCCAAATCTTGTGCTCAGTTTGCTTACTGTGGAATTCTGTTTCTTCTCTCTGTTAAAATAAAGCCGTAGAAATAAAAGCTCTTGGGAATTCCGTAAGAATGTCAAAAGTAATGATTTGTCTAAATTGAAGACTGTCCTTGTAGAAACTGGTTTGCTTTCAAAGATTTTTTGAGTTTGATATTTAATATCACCAGGTAGTTAGAATGGGAATGAAGAGATTAAGTAAGTCTACTTTTGACTTTTCTTTCTTCCTGAAGTCAGCTGCAACATGAAGGGATGTGTTCCAAAGAGGGCTGTGTGTGTGTGTGTGTGTGTGTGTGTGTGTGTGTGTGTGTGTCTTCCTGTTTATTCTCGAGAGAGGAAGACAGCAAACAGAATGTTAAAAATAAAACAATCAGTAGTAACCCAGTCTAAAATAGTGATTCTTAACCTGCACACTAAAATCATGTGGGGAATGTTAAAAGCAACAGATACCTGGGTCTACCTCCTTCTGATTTACTTAGCCTGAAATTAAGCCCAGGTATTGGTATGGGTAAAATACTCAGCAGATGCAAATCTGCAGCCAGTTAAGAATCACTGCTCTGAACAATACATGCAGTGGAATTCCAGGATTGTGAGGCATGGAGCCAGTGTAGAACTCAGCGGTCGCTTGTACATGAGGCCAATAAAAAATAATGTGCACTTTTTAATTGTGTGCCACATGCACATGGATTGTTTGATTGTTATAACATCCTTAGGGCATGTGGGGGTAATCATAACATTTTATAGATGAGGAAACTGGGGCTAAGGAAGATTATGTGACATTCAGTCACATAATTTACAGACAGGGTGTCAGGCTCCAGCTCAGCTCATTCAGCCGCAAGGACACCACCCTGGGTCCTCAGACGGAGCCAAAGGCGTACACATGTCACCTTCTGAATTATAAGCTTCGACCTTGAAAGATCTTCACTAGTGAATTGCTGGTTTGTTCCCAATACAGAACTGAGTGATGTGGAAGAAGGTGGGTTTGCCTCGTCGAATAGGATGGAATGATATATTTGAATAGCTCGTCACTTTTTCAGCCAGTGGCTTTCAAACTTTTCAAACCCTGACCCACAGTGAAAAATGCATCTTGCATCATAACCCAGTATAAATACATAGGTATTGTAATGACAGCAAAAATTTCTCACAATACCTGTCTTTACTATGCACACTCAGTTCCTATTTTGTTCTTTCTTTTAAAACTGGTTGCAGTCTGCTAAGGTGACTGTCCTAGTAGATTGCAACCCATGCTTCAGAAAGTAGTGTCCAGCTTCCTTCCTGTCTTCCCTCTGAAGGCCAGAAAAAGGAGGTAGCAGTATGATTAGGGAAGTGGATGACTTGTCTTATGTTGCCACATGAAAAGATCTGTGTAGGCCAAAGAATGATTATTATTGGTAGAGTGTGTGGGAAATATAGTCAGCCAGGCTTTTAACCCTTTTAAGGGCAAACCTTTCACAGTAAAAGCTGTAGGTATGATTTAGCCGAGGAGGGATAATCAATGTTGTGCTCCCTTACGTTTTAATGTCTCACTTAACTCTTGGAAACCCAAGATGAAAAAATACAATTTGTAGATAACCTAGAAATATTTTAGAAGGAATTTGTGATTTCTTCTCTGAATTGTAGTTCCCAGTTGGAAAGTGAGTGGAAAGAGACCAAACCTTTGTGGCGCAATATTCAGTTTTAAGCAAAATCCTTACGCATTTAGCATCTGATGCTCACTTTTGAAACCTGATTGTATCAAATGAGATTCTAGACAGTGTATTCTTAAATTTACAAAGTACTATTTGCAAAAAAGTTTTGTCTTATATTTTTAATTGCTTTTTTAAAACAATCCAGTCTTGGCTGGGCACAGTGGCTCACGCCTGTGATCCCAGCACTTTGGGAGGCCAAGGCAGGCGGATCACTTGAGGTCAGGCGTTCGAGACCAGCCTGGCCAACATGGTGAAACCCTGACTCTACTAAAAATACGTAAGCTAGCCAGACGTGGTGGCGTGTGCCTGTAATCCCAGCTACTGGGGAGGCTGAGGCAGAAGAATCACTGGAACCCAGAAGGCAGAGGCTGCAGTGAGCCAAGATCGTGCCATTACACTCTAGCCTGGGCAACAGAGGGAGACTGTGCCTCAAAAAAGAAAAAAAAAAAACAGTCTTGTTTCTCCAGCAAGATTGTTAGATTCTTGCAAGCTGGCCTGGGCATGGATTTGTCTTCCTGCCTTTCCTTGCGGTGCTTTCCACAGTGCTAGTTACAGAGGAGACTCTGAAGAGATCTTCAGTCTGAACCCAGGAGTGTTTGACCTGTGGCTTATCAGGATGTGAACACTGGGCAGCCTGTTTTCTATTTTGTTTATTTATTTACTCTATCTATCTCTCTGTCTATCTATCAATCAATCATATATCTGTCTGTCTATCAATCTATCATATATCTGTCTATCTGTCTGTCTGTCTGCCTGCCTGCCTATCTATCTATCAATCATATATCTATCTATCTGTCTATCTATCTATCAATCATATATCTGTCTGTCTGCCTATCAATCATATATCTGTCTATCTATCCATCCATCCATCCTATTTATGTGTCTGTCTATCTATATAGCTAGGTAGCTATGAGGCAGGGGCTTGCTATGTGGCCCAGGCTGGCCTTGAACTCCTGAACTTACACAATCCTGCCTCAGCCTCCTAAGTAGCTGGGACTGCATACGAGTGTCCTTTCTAACAGCTCTCCCTCCCACCCGCCTCCCTCTTTGTTTGTTTGTTGACGCATTTTAGAGACAGGGTCTCTGTCTGTTTCCCATGCTGGGGTGAAGCAGCTATGTACAGGTGTGATCATAGCACACTCCAGCTTTGACCTCCTGGGCTCAAGCCATCCTCCCACCTCAGACTCCGGAGTACCTGGGAGTACGAGTGCACATCACCACATCACCCAGCTGGGCAGGCTTTTTAAAGTTTTCTTTTCCTCCAAAACTTTCTTATATCCTGATTTTCCATCACTATCCTCATGTAATATTTGCATATATTCATACACACGCACACACGCAACTGCATTTTATACACGTGTCTTGAGGTCCCAGAGAGCTCAACGTGCTGGTGGAGTTGGTGTCTGCAGAGCGGTGATGTGAAGAGCAGCCCCTGTCCCAGAGGCAGCGAGGTGTGTGCCGTCAGCTCGGGTGATGGCGGTGGAGCTTAGAGGAGACGGCTTGTGGTTTTCCCTTCCGTTGGTCTGTCGCTCTCGGCTGACACTCTGCCACCACAGGGATTCCACTCTGGGCTCAACGTGTTCTTATGCCAGGAAATGTCATTTGTGTGTACTCATAATAAGTGCTGGTTAAAGAGGGAACATTAACACTGAAATACTAGTGAGAGGCTGGGCGTGGTAATGCTTGCCTGAAATCCCAGCACTTTGGAGGCCAAGGCGGACGGATCACTTAAGGCCAGCATGGTGAAACCCCTTCTCTACTAAAAATATAAAAACTCGGTGGGTGTGGAGGTGCATGACTGTAGTCCCAGTTACTTGGGTGGCTGAGGCACAAGAATCACTTGAACCCGGAAGTTGGAGGTTGCAGTGAGCCGAGATCAAGCCACTATGCTCCAACCTGGATAACAGAGCAAGACTCCATCTCAAAAAAAAAAAAAAGAAAAACAGAAATGCTAGTGAGAAGCCTTCAAACATGATAATCATAGTCATATTAGGTCATACTAGAATGAGTGGGGAAGTTTTCTGGAGGGATTGGTGGAGAATTAGTATTAATTCTTCTTTAAATATTTGGTAAAATTTGCCCGTAAAGCCATCTTGGTCTGGGCTTTTATTTCCTGGGAAGTTTTAAAGTTACTAATTCAATCTCTTTACTTGTTGTAGGTCTATGGAGATTTGTTACTTCTTCTTGATTTAGTTTTGGTCATTTGTGCCTTTCTAGAAATTTTTTTCATTTCATACAAGTTATCTAATCTGTTGGCATACAGTTGCTCATACTATTCCATTATAGTCATTTTTGTCATTGTAAGGCGATAATAATGTTGCCCCCTTTCATTCCTGATTTTAGTAGTCTTTTCTTTTTATCCTATGTCAGGCTACTAAAGATTTCTTAATTTTTTCTATCTTTTCCAAGAACCAAATTGTGTTGATTTTCTCTATTTTTCTGTTCTCTATTTTATTCCTGTAATCTTTGTTATTTCCTTCTTTCTTTTTTTCTTGATTTTGGTTTAATTTATTCCTTTTGGTCCAGTGTCTTATTGTAGAAGATTAGGTTATTAACTTGATATCTTTCTTCTTTCTTAATAGAGGCTTTTACAGCTCTAAATTTCCTTCAGAGTACGCCGGTAGCTGTATCCCATACATTTTGGTATGTTTTGCTTTTGTTTGCATTTATCTCACAGTCTTTTCTAGAATTCCTTTTGGGGGAGAAATGTCCTTGTTATTCCATCTTTGACCCATGGGTTGTTCTTTTTTTGTTTTAGGGTGTTTTGTTTTGTTTTTGAGATGAGGTCTCACTCTATTGCCCAGACTGGTCTCAAACTCCTAGGCTTACGGCAGCCTCCCGCCTTGGCCCCCCAAAGTGCTGAGATTACAGGTTTAAGCCACCACACCCAGCCGAACCCATGGTTTTTTTAATGTGTATGTTGTTTATTGCTTACGTATTTGTGAATTTTTGAATTCCCCAATTTTCTTTCTGTTACGATTTCTAGTGTCATTGTATTTTAATCATAGAATGTATATTGGGTGATTTCAATTATTTTGTTTCATGGCCTAGCATATGGTCTATCCTTCAGAATGTCACGTTCTACTGTTGTAGACTAGAGTTCTGTAGAGGTCCATCTGTTAGGTTTATTTGGTTTATCCTGTGTTTAAGTCTATTTCCTTGTCGATCCTCTGCCTCGTTGTTTTATCTACTATTAAATGTGGAGTATTATGGTATCCAACTATTATTCTTCAGTTGTCTGTTTCTCCTTTCAGTTCTGTCAGTTTTTGCTTCATGTATTTTGGGAGTTTGTTGTTGGATGTATATATGTGTGTAACTGTTCATTCTTTCTGATAGAATGAATTCTTTCTCATTATTCAATGTCTTTTTTTATCCCTTGTAACTTTTTTTTGTTCCAAAGTCTGTTTTGTCTGTATTGGTATGGTCACACCAGTTTTCTTATGACTGTTGTTTGTGTATCTTTCTCCATTTTTTTTACTTTCAACCTGTTGTTATCTTTGATTCTAAATTATTTTCTTTACATAGCGTATAGCTAAACCTTGTTCTCTTATCCACTCTGACAGTCTCTGCCTTTTGTTCATTTCACTCATATGTAATCTTATTGATGTAGTTTGATTTGCACTTGCCACCTTACTTTTTGTTTCCTATGTCTCATCTTTTTTTCTTCTCTATTCCTCCTATACTGCTTTAAGTTATTTTCTTAGTGGCTGCTCTCAGGCTTAACACACACAACTTGTCAGAATCTACTTAAGATTTCCACGAAATTCTAGTGTAAGATATAGATATAATTTTACTCCAGTATAGCAGTTTTCTCTTTTTTGTGCTCTTGTTGTTATACACATTAGCTCTCTACATTACAAACCTAACAATACATTGTTATAATTGTTACTTTGTGTCATTTTATGTCTTTTAAAGAATTGGAAAGAAGAGATGAGAACAAGCATCTATTTATAGGATGTCTTGTATTAGCCTTCTAATTTACCTTCCCTGGTTCTCTTCATTTGTTCCTGTGGATTTGAGTTACCATCTGGTACCATCTCTTTGCCTAATACAGCTTTGCTCCCACTCACCTCCTCTGTGCTGTCATCATGAAATAGATTACATTTCTACATGTTACTGGGCCAGTGGGATAGTTACTTATGCATGTATTTGTTTTAAACAATTGCCTTTTAAATTAATTAAGAGAAGAAAGAAGAAGAAATATTCGTTTACACTATCTTTTATCATTATGCATTTATTTTTACTGGAGCTCTTTGTTCATGCAGATTCAAATTACTGTCTGGAGTTACTTGCTTTCAAAGTAAAGAAATTCCTTTAGTATTTCTTAAGTGAGTCTTGTAGCAACAGTCTTTCCGTTTTTGTTTATCTAGGAAGGTCTTTATTTAGTCTTAACGTCTGGGGGATAGTTTTGCTGGATATAAAATTCTTGGTTCACAGTCTTTTTAAATACATTTCAGCATATCGAATATGTCATCCCATTTTTTTCTGGCTTTCATTGTTTCTGATGATAAGTCAGTTGTTAATATTAATAGGGTTATCTCGTAAATGATGAGTCATTTGTCTGTTACTATTTTCCTCGGTTTGGCTATCAGCATTTTTACCATGATGTGCCTGTTTGTTGGTCTCTTTGAATTTATCCTATTTGGAGTTTGTTGTAATTCCTGTGTGTATAGATTAACTTTTTCAATAACTTTAGTACATTTTCAGCCATTATTCTTTGGATTTTTGTTTCTGTTCATTTCTCTCTCTCTCCTTTCCTGTGGTACTCCTATAATGTGTATGTTGGTGTGATTAATGATGTCTTGTGTTTTTTATCTGAGGCTCTACTTGTTTCTCTTCAATCATTTTTCTGTTACTCAGAGTGCACAGTCTTTATCAATCTATAAGTTTGCTAAATCTCTCTTATGTCAGTTTAGATCGACTGTTAAGCTCTAGTGAATTTTTTATTTTGGTTATTGTATTTTCAACACCAGGCATTCCATTTGGTTTTTTCATAAATAATTCTATTTCTTTGTTGATATTCTCTATTTGATGCAACATTGCCATTTTACCTTGTTTAGCTTCTTTAATCATCGTTTCCTTGATTTCTTTGGATATATTTGTAGTGGCTATTGTGAGGTTTTTGTTAAGCTGGATAGCTGGGCCCTCCCACAGGTGGTTTCTATTGCCTGCTTTATTTCCTGCGTCTGTGTCACACTTTCCTTTGCTTGTCTTATTTTCTGTTGCTGAAACCTGGAGATTTTGATAATACATTGTATTAACTCCTCTAGATACTGATTTTCTCCTCCTCCCCAGAACTTCTTGTTGTTTTCTTGTTTATTTAGTAGCTTTGTTGGACTATTTCATTAAAGTCTGTTTTCCTTGCAATGTGAAGCCTCTGATGTCAGTCCTCAGAGGGCACAGCCTTGGATACGGCACAGTCACCCCGGGATGGCAGTGATTTTAGCAGAGCTCTTTGTTTCTTTGCTTCATATTTCTGTCAAGCTGCCTGCCTTAGTTGGTGTCACAGCCAGCTGTTAGTTTCCACTAATTCTGGCCAATTGCTTTATTGTTTTCCTCTATACCTGGGGCATAAATTGCTACAGAGTCTGATCGAATTAAATTCAGGCCCTTTGCAGGGGTCATTTTTGAATCTAGCCTTTCAGGTTTGTTCTGACCCCTGAAAGGTTCTTCCTAACTGTCTTTCTCTGATTCTCTGTAAAACTGCTGACCTAGAGTTAAGCTTGTCACTCTCATAGAGCTACTAGCGTCCTCTCACTTTCTTACTACCAAAATTTCTACTGTTTTTGAAAGCGCTCTTACACTTGAGCTTCCTCATACACTGTTCTAAATAAAGTAAGTTTTTGGTAGCAGAGCTTTGGAACTCTTTGTTCTTACGGCCTCTGCCTGTGCACCGTCGGCAAAATCTCCGAGCTGATGCCCCACAGCTGGAGTGGGGACGTTGGCTCACTCCTCAACTTCATGGGCAGGATCGGCAGGACGCTGAGTAGAGGTGGTAGCCTCTGGTCTTTTTAGCTTGCCTCTCCTTACGTGGAGTTTCCACCCTCTAAATGAACTGGGCTGAGAACGGTTGGGACCATGCTATCGTTAGCCTGCCATTCCTTGGATAGATCTTCTGCCCTAAGAGTGGGGGTGAAGAAGGGGCAGAACAAGGAAGGCCAAGTGGTAACAGGAAGCCTATGGCCTCCTGACTGCATTCACCTGTAACTCAACCTCTGCAACACGGACGTGCTGATGCCTGCCTTTCACTGGAGATGCCGTAGGCTTTGTAGGGAAGTGGGGAGAGAGGAAACCTGGTTTGATGCCGCACCCGCTCAGTGTAGATCTTCCCTGTGCCGAACTGGGGAAGGGAGAGGGAAGCAGTGGGTTGTGGCTCAAGTGTCACAGACTCTCACTGTTCTTACCATGGAAGTAAGAGAGTTAATAGATTTTCTTGAAACAAGATATTTACTAATCTGCTGAAATTCCCTTGGACAATTTTCAGACACTCAGAATGGTGACTCCTTTACATAATTTCACCAATTATGGTTGTTTTCCTGGCAAATGAGTCTGTGGAACTGCTCAGCTCACTATTCTTTAAGTGAGTCTCCTACTTTTTTTTTTTTTTTTTTTTTTTGAGACGGAGTCTCACTCTGTCACCCAGGCTGGAGTGCAGTGGGGCGATCTCGGCTCACTGCAAGCTCCGCCTCCCAGGTTCATGCCATTCTCCTGCCTCAGCCACCTGAGTAGCTGGGACTACAGGCGCCCGCCACTACGCCCAGCTAATTTTTTTGTATTTTTAGTAGAGATGGAGTTTCACCGTGTTAGCCAGGATGGTCTCAATCTCCTGACCTCGTGATCAGCCCGTCTCGGCCTCCCAAAGTGCTAGGATTACAGGCATGAGCCACCGTGCCTGGCCGTGAGTCTGCTATATTATATTTTAACTGTGTTTAAGTTTCAAACATAATATATATGTGGATAAATCATGTTTTTCTTACTAATTGATTGAAACTAAATTATACAGCAAACATTTCTTTTAAATGAGCAAAAGTAAGAAAATTATCTTTATATTCTATAAATAACATTCAATATTGTTTTGGATTTTATTATGTATCTTTAAAAATAGAGACAGAGTCTCACTATATTGTCCAGTCTGGTCTCAAACTCCTGAGCAACGAAGCAATCCTCTTGCCTTAGCCTCCCAGGTAGCTGAAACTGTAGGCACATACCATTATGCCTGTAATTTTATTATATAATTTTTAATAATATGCTTGCCTCAAATGTTTTATTTAAAATCTCTAGCATATCAGGCCTGTGATTTTATGGATATTGTTACTTAGAGGTTAAATTTTTTAAAAAATGAATTGATTGAAGTCCAGTTTAAAATCAGTATTAAATAAATAATAGAAAATGTGGAGTGCAGGTATTTTAAGAATTCTTAGGGTGGGACTTGAAGGACTTGGACTGAAGTGTGCAAGACATTGGTTTGGTCGTAGCAATGGAATGAGACATGCAAGGACTGCACAGCCGTGTGACTCGAGATGTCACTCTCGGCTGGCCGGAGAGGTAGCACTAGACCCTGGGTCTCCTGACCAGCATCCGGCCGCATCAAGAGGCACTAAAGCCAAAATGTTCCAGGCGTAATGACAGCAGACAGAATCTGTAGCCTGAGACTTCCAAGGCACTCCCCTGGAGTCTGATCAAGGTTCACCATTTGCTGTTTTGTCTGTTTGAGATAAAAATCACCAAGAAGAGCGTGTGTGACCAAATTGCCACCCTGCAGCCAACCTTGGCCAGGATTTCTGCCTCTCAGAGGATGAATGCTGATAGACTGGCTTGGAAAATTTTTCTGTAAGGTATATTGCAGGAAACAAGATTGTAAAGGTATTTGCAGTATTACCATTTCTAAGCTTGTAAATTTTTTTTAAATTACTTTTATTTGTGTAACCAAAATTAAATGTGTTTCTGCCAGAATAGCATTCCTTCTGTGAGGACTCTACATTTTTATTATTAACACTCTGTTTTACTGCATCTGCTTTCCTGCTGTGGGTGTTTACTATGTTGAGAATAACAGACTTAATTAAGGTCATTTTTAATCAACACAAGACCATGTTTCTCCTTATCTGCATAAAAAGCACTATCAGGCCGTTAGGGAGGATGGGCACCTGTTCTCCTAACCCTTTGGCTTCTGTCTGTTTCATGGTGGCAAGATGTCATCATAAAGCCCAGTGGATGCACCTCCGTTATCTCTGGTTAACCAGGGGCCTCCCATTCACAGCTAAGTTTGTCGTGTTTCCATTTATCACCCCTGTAGAAATATTTTAAATGAAGAAATCTGATGTTATAATGCATTTAACAATGCTCATTTATCCAAAATCTATAAGCAATGTAAACGAATCAATGAGAATAAAACAAATAACCCCACTAAAAACTGGGCAAATGATATGAACAGACACTTCTCAAAAGAAGACTTACAAGTGACCAACAAACATAGGAAAAAATGCTCCACGTCACTAACCCTAAGAGAAATGCAAATCAAAACCACAATGAGACACCACCTCACGGCAGCCAGAATGAGTATTATTAAGAAGACAAAAAGTAACAGATGTTGATGAGGCTGCAGAGAAAAGGGAACACACACACACTCTTGGTGGAAATGTAAGTTAGTTCAGCCACTATCGAGTGCAGTTTGGAGATTTCTCACAGAACTAAAAAAAGAACTACCATTCTACCCAGCAATCCCACTACTGGGTTTATGCCCAAAGGAAAATAAATCAGTCTACCAAAAAGACACTTGCACCCGTATATTTACTGTAGCACTGTTCACAATAGCAAAGACATGGAGTCAACCTAGATGTCCATCAGTAGTGGATGAAGAAAATGTGGTACGTATGCACCAGGAAGTACACACAGCTGTGAAAAAAGAATGAAATTATGTCCTTTGCAGAAACATGGATGCAGTTGGAGGCCGTTACTCTAAGTGAATTAATGCAGAAGCAGAAAAAGTAAATATAAGTGTTTTCTCACCTGTAGATGGAAGCTAAGCACTGGGTACTGACGGACGTAGAAATGGGAACAACAGACACTGGGGACTCCAAAAGGAAGGAGGGAGAGAGGTGGGAAAGGGCTGGAAAAGTTCCTGTCGGGTGCTGTGCTCAGTGTCTGGGAGACAAGATCAATAGAAGCACAAATCCCAGCAGCCTGCAGCGTAACCTTGTATCACACCTGCACATGTACCCCCTGAACCTGATACTAAAAGTGGAAAAGAACTTGATCGTATGGGACAGTTAATAGGGGTTAGAATTTCAGCCCAGGATGTCTGACTACAAATCCATGTCCTTCCCAAAGCAGTATATTGGTTGCTTTGGGAATCATCATTGGTGGTGGGACGGGGGGAATTTTATCAGACATCAACATTCTTAAACCATGGCATTTAATTTTTTTTTTTTTTTTTTGAGACGGAGTCTCACTCTGTCTGTCACCCAGGCTGGAGTGCAGTGGCACCATCTCAGCTCACTGCAACCTCTGCCTCCCGGGTTCAAGTGATTTCTAACTAATTTTTGTATTTTTAGTAGAGTCTGGGTTTCAACATATTGGCCAGGCTGGTCTCGAACTTCTGACCTCAAGTGATCCACCCATCTCGACCTCCCAAAGTGTTAGGATTACAGGTGTGAGCCACTGTGCCCGGCCTAATTTTTTATTTAAAAAATAAAAACAAGAAAAACTAGAAATTAAAAAATAAAATTTTTTCATTGTAGTACTTTTTCAAGTCACAAATAAGTAAGATATTGAGCTGAGCAATCCCTTCAGACGCGTCGTGGCTTTCCGCGTTGGAACAGGTTCTGATGCATCCTATTGGAGAGGACATTTAATGGGAGGACATTGCTATATGTTTTCAGTCGGAAAGAAAAGAAAGCGCTGTGGACATAACACATTTTTAAAAAAGAAAAGTGTGGAGGGAGCTTTTATTCCAGAAAACTCTGATTTTTATAAATATTTAAGTTTTTAAATTGCCGTTTTATACTCTAGTACAGAAGCAGAAACTCCGTCTTTTCAGGGCCCGTGACAAGGAAAAGGATAAAAGACAATAACCTTAAATTTCCAGAACACAGGTTTACTTTAACACGAAGGAAAATTACCCGGTGTGTAGTTTGTTTCTAGGACCATCTTCCCTGACGCGTGAGGAAGCTCTTCCCTGATCGTCCACTTAAAGGGTCTCTGTGCATTTCCCGAGCTTCCTGCTCCCTGGCCTCCGAGAAGAAAACGTCCTTCCTTGAGCCTTTTAAATGGGGCTTGTCAGTCAGGAGCCTTCTGAAGGGTGGTCCTCGGATCAGCCACATTTAGAGTTGGCCTGTCCTGGCATTGCCGCTTACTGCTGTGTCGCTTTGGGCAAATTACTTAACCTTTCTGTGCCTCTATTCTCTCATCTCATGGTCGTTGTAAGTGTCACATGGCCTAACTGAATGAGTCAGAGTGCCCGGGAGCACTGCGGCCCACAGGAAGCGCCATCTCAGTGTTAGTTGTGGTCAGTGTTTAGGTCAGGCACCCCTGCTGTGTGCTCCTGCAGCGCACCCTTCCCTGGTGCCCTCACCTGCTCCACGCTGAGCACGCGGCTGGGTGCCGCGCCGAGTTGCGCAGGCCTCACGACCCAGCTAGCTCTTGCGAGAGATGTGAAGTAGGGACAGCAGGGACAAGGGCAGTTCCTGGCTCTCTTTGTCTCCTGCAGCGCATCGCGGTGGCCGGCACATGGTGAGCGCTTAGCGTTTGCTGCGTGCAGCCCTGGAGCTGACATCAAAGAGGATCAACCTCAGGCTGGAATTTTCTAGAACACTCGGGCACTGGAGAGCAGTGAATTCTTGTCCTCGCAGCATCTGTGTGTCAGGCTAGTCTTCAAATGCTGCAGATGAAAACAGAGTATAGTTATACAGATCTGATGTCAAGGTTGACTTTGGACTAGCTTGGATTTTTGGCCCATGCTTTCTCTAATATGTAGCTTAATATATGCTCCAGTATAAAACTAAAACCCTGGAATGTGCCTTGACTTTATCTCAACTTTTGAAGAAATGAGTGGTTTGGCCAAAGCTGAAGGTCTTGGAGCTACCTGGACACATCCTGGAGTTTATAAGCAAGACGGAGAGGAGCTGCAGAGGTGACAGTATGTGCCGCTTAGGACGGGTGCGGGCCGCTGCCCTAACAGCTACGGGAAAGATGGCCCCAGGGGTGCAGTCACTTGGCAACAACGTGGGCCATCCTGAACACCACCTATGTGTGCCATATACTGCAAGTGTGCCAGAATGCGTGACGTTTGCCTGGATTAAGGAGCTAATGAAACTGGGGTTTCAGTCTCTCAAGGGGCAGTTACACTTTTTATGGGGTTGAAAACTGAGACCTAGAATAGCAGTATCTAACTCCTGAGTTAATCAGCATCTGGAGCCTCATTTTCTATGGTGTACCCAGAAATAAGATGAATTCCAAAAGTTATTCAGCCTTCCAGTTTGGGGATGAAAGTGAAAATTGTAATATATTTGAAAAGCAAAATAAAATATTTTCTGAGTAACCACATCAAGCATTTTAAACAGTAAAATATTCAGTGTGTTTTTCTGTAGGAAAACATGTTTCACCTGAAATATGCAGATTTCTATCCCCCTTCAACACCCTCCCGCCCAGAAGATGTCGTGGCAGATTTCTGAGAGCACCGTCAGTGCGCCTGGTTGATAAGGAAACCTTTGGGGGCGTGCCAGCAGCCACCGGGCAGGCAGGACACATGTGGCAGGCGTAGGCGCTGCTTCCGGAATGCTCAAGGGCCAGGACTCTCTTCCTGGCATCTGGCTCTCTCAAGGAGCAGGAAGGCTGAGACGGGGACAGAGAGCAGGGCCAGGCTCACAGGGACGGAGGCTTGGTGTCGTCATCATTCTGTCTTATGAGAAGTCTGCTCCTGGCACTTGAGTTTGTCCAGAGTGCAGAATTAGAGGGTTCTCTTAACACGTGGTGTCCAGGAATCCTGAGAGACTTCCTGAGTTTTATGAAGGATGCCAAATATTCTAGAGATAGTGTCTCAACACCAGAGCCTCCGTTTTAGTGAGACAGGGTCTCGTTCTGTTGTGCAGGCTGGGGTGCGTTTGCACAATCACAGCTCGCTGCATTCTCGACCTCCTGGGCTCGAGTGATCCTCCTGTTCAGCCTCCAGAGTAGCTGGGATGACGGGCCTGTGCCACCACACCTGGCTAGTTTTAAAATTTTCTTTTGAAGACGTGGTCTCACTATGGTGCCCAGGCTTGTCTCACTGGCCTCAAGCAGTCCTCCTCTCTCGGCCTCACAGTGTCGGGGTTACAGTTGTGAGCCACTGTGTCCAGCCCAGAGCCTCTGTTAACATAAGCCGGCTAGCTTGGCCATTCTTGGGGACCTCGATGATGCTGCTAACCCCTGCTGGTTCTCCTGAAAGGTGTGAGTGGATCAATATGACCCACTGGCACGGAGCGGAGGACGGCAGGAAGCACCTGCTGTGCCCAGGAGGGCAGTGTTACTGCTTTACCTACACACAGACTCTTGCTGGTTGAGTGCTGTTCTTTGAAATCATTGCTGAATGACAGTTAGCAAAAACAAGAGCCTCCGCACGTCCTCGTGGTGGTTTGCTTGCGCCACGATTTCTCCGAGCCCCCGGCTGGGTCATTTCATCCAGGTGAGGTGTCTGGAGCAGAGCAGGGGCTTCTGAAACGCTGACGTGCCCATCACTCACCCGGGCATCTGGTCCACGCACAGGCTCCGGTTCCGCAGGTCTGGGCGGGGCTCGAGATCGCGTTTCGGATAAGCTCCCGGGGATGCTGCCGCCGCTGGTTTGTGGACCGCTCTGAGGAGCGAGGGTTGGATGTGTTATTTCATCCTCCTGACCACCCTGTGAAGTAAGCATTCTCTGCCTCATTTTACAGATGAGGAAACGCACCCAGCTCGACCTAACGCAGGTGGCAGGGTTGGAACCCAAAGTTGGTTCTAACTGACCTCTATAAATCTTTATACTGCCTCCCGTTTTCTTCTGGGGCTTGGAAGGTCGCTGCAATTTCAGGCACAAACCCACTTAGTAGGAGGTAGCTTAGCCATTATGAAAATCTATACCACTGTGAGTGTGGACTCCTAAGTAATTCCTTTTCTTCCGCTTAGTAGCATAGATAATGCGTAAGATAAACTCAGATCTGCTAATTCAGGGAGTCTTTTTGCATGTTAGGAAGCTATTTTAAAGCTGTTGAATCTGAACGAATTTATTTAATACGTTTGTAATCCGCATTATTGGCTTGCTGGCTCCATGGGGTCACACACTTTTATATTTGCGAACATTCCTACCGGGCGACAGGGCTGGTGGGAGCACGCAGGGCGTTTGCGTTTCTACGAAAAGCCGTCTGCGCTGCGTTTTTCTAAGCTCCAGGGATACACGAGGAGATTATTCCATGCTACAGGCTGATGTCCACAAATATCACACTATTTCCGTGTTTTCAGTCTGTGGGAACATAAAGTTTGTGTTCTTTTAAAATCCTCACTCATGACTTTAAGCATAACAAACTGACTTAAAATGTACTGTTTTGTTTTCTAAAAGCCAAATTCCAGGGATTAATTTTTATGTGGAAAATTTCATCTCAGAGCACAATGTTGTAGCATAGTCGTAAACCTCAAAGAATGGGAATTTGTAATGGACTGAGCCATCGATTCTTAACAAGAGCTGCATTAACAGGCAGACGAGACAGTAAAATGGCTCCAAGAGCCTCATGGCAACATGTGGAGATGTAGAATCTTTTAACGTGGATTTGCAAGTTAACACATCCCCTTAGTGCCCAAAAAAAGTTGGGTAATCAGGCTAAAACAAATCAAAGTAAGTCATCATCAGTCCCCTGGCATCCTTTGGTTAGTTTCAGTGGTCGCTGCATTTGTTGACTGTTGGCTAATTAATTCTGAGCTTGCTGGCCACTGAGCAAAACAAAGCGTGGGTGGCTGGCTGGGAGTGTCAGAGTCAGACTGCCCCGGCTCCAACTCCTAGCTGGCCTCTCACCAGCAGTTTGCCCTGGGACGAAAGACTCACCCGCTCTGGGCCTCAGTTTCCCCATCTGTAAAGTGGTAACAAGAAAAATGTGCCTCACAGGGTTGGCGTGAAGATAAGAGATACACAGTGCTTGAAAGTGCCTTGCATATAGCAGTAAATCGTTATGAACGTTTACAAATGCTAACTTTATGCTGTAGAACCATTGAAAAGGTATTTCTAATTCTTTTTTTCTTCTTATTTTATTTTACTTTAAGTTCTGGGATACATGTGCTGAATGTGCAGGTCTGTTATGTAGGTTTACTTGTGCCATGGTGGTTTGCTGCACCTGTCAACCCGTCATCTAGGTTTTAAGCCCTGTATACATTAGCTATTTGTCCTATTGCTCTTCCTCCCCTTGCTCTCCCCAGCCCCCAACAGGCCCCACTGTGTGATGTTCCCCTCCCTGTGTCCATGTGTTCTCATTGTTCAACTCCCACTTATGAGTGAGAACATGTGGTGTTTGGTTTTCTGTTCCTGTGTTACTTTGCTGAGGATGATGGTTTCCAGCTTCATCCATGTCCATGCAAAGGACATGAACTTGTTCTTTTTTATGGCTGCGTAGTGTTCCATGGTGTATCTGTGCCACATTTTCTTTACCCGGTCTATCATTGATGGGTGTTCGGGTTCTTTCCAAGTATTTGCTATTGTAAATAATGTTGCAATAAACATATGTGTGCATGTGTCTTTACAGTGGAATGATTTATAATCCTTTGAGTATATGCCCAGTAATGGGACTGCTGGGCCAAATGATATTTCTGGTTCTAGATCCTTGAGGAACTGCGACACTGTCTTCCACAATGGCTGAACTAATTTACACTCCCACCAACAGTGTAAAAGAAAAAACAACCCCATCAAAAAGTGGGTGAAGGATATGAACAGACACTTCTCAAAAGAAGACATTTATGCAGCCAACCAACCTATGAAAAGAAAAAAAGCTCATCATCACTGGTCGTTAGAGAAATGCAAATCAAAACCACAATGAGATACCATCTCACTCCAGTTAGAATGGTGACCACTATTTCTAATTCTTCAAGTGATCTTTTTCTGCGAGAATTTCTGTTGTGAGCGAAGCACCCGCGGCAAGGCAGGCTGTGGAGGGGGAGGCAGCGGGGCACACCGAGAAACCCGGGGGGGTGAGAGCTGGGGCTGGGACCGGGGCTGGGTGAGATGCTAACTGGGCTTGGAGATGACAGATACAGATTCTGGGAGAGCAGAGCCTCCCTTTACTGCTCAGAAATTTTTTCCTGAAGCTAATGAGCTCTGAGTAGCCCCTGAGCTACTAACTTACCATACTTGGAGTGGCTGAATGAGAGCTGAAGTCTCAGCTGATGGCCTCCGGTCAAATCCCTGGCCCAGGCTGCCTCTTTTTGGCCATTCAGGACAGCAAGGTTCCAGCCGCCTTAGCTTGTCCTATGCAGGTCTCAACTGGTAGCCGATCCTTAGAGCCCGTTTGGTTCCTTAAAGAAGCAGCTACCTGCAGATGGAACTACGACGACTCAGCCACACAGAAACACTTACCTGTGGGACTTCACTGAGGGCCCAGTGCGTTTCCTGCCGAGGACTGTAAGCGCTCGGGTAAATATTCGTCAGATGGATTAATGAGCGGAACAGCTTTGTAGAGGGAACCTTGAAGAGAAGAGATGTCGTTAGAGTCTCAAGTCCTTGTTGCTACCGACAAACTCCTGTGGTGTGTCTTTGGCATCCCTGCCTTGCTCCATTTTCAAGGCCCCTACTGCACACGCAGATGCCTCCTAAGCTCTGAGACGTGTGGTGACTGCACAAAACTCGTATTAGAAGTGATAGCCCCAGAGTGCTCATGTGAAGGAGGCGATGTAAAGATGATGAGGGAGGAGGGAGTTCCGAATGCAAATGTTTCTACACTTTCATATTCGTGTGTTCCACAGGCTTGCCTCTCCCATGCCCTTCTGCTATGTGTGCTGCCATTTCCTCTGAATGAGGGAAAAGAAATGTTGGCAGCCGTCAGCTAAAATCCCCAGTGATGCACACGCGGTCGTGCAGCCAGGGTGAGCTGTGTGTCAGGGCACGAACCCTGAGTCACGCCTTGACCTGTGAACTTCCTTTCCGAAGCACCATCTTCAGGTGGTGCTTAAAAGGGAGGAAAAACAAAACTTACGAGCACGACCTAGTGCATCTGCCCAGACGGCCCCTCAGCAGGGGCTGGGAGAGGCCCTGTGCCTGTGTTAAAGCCACACATCCCAAGACGGACTCTATACCATGTCCCCAGACACCCACACTCAGTATGCGTGTGCGTGTGTGTGTGTGTGAAGCGTGGGCAACATTTTCAAAGTAAACTTGCCTTCATAAAGTCAAAAGTTTTGAAAGTGGTTTTTAAACAGGTTGAACTGTGAGAACATTAAACTGACTGGACAAGGAGCTCAGTTAAGATGGGTCCATGGCCGGGTGCGGTGGCCACACCTATAATCCCAGGACTCAGTTAAGATGGGTCCATGGCCGGGTGCGGTGGCCACACCTATAATCCCAGGACTCAGTTAAGATGGGTCCATGGCCGGGTGCGGTGGCCACACCTATAATCCCAGGACTCGGTTAAGATGGGTCCATGGCCGGGTGCGGTGGCCACACCTATAATCCCAGGACTCGGTTAAGATGGGTCCATGGCCGGGTGCGGTGGCCACACCTATAATCCCAGGACTCGGTTAAGATGGGTCCATGGCCGGGTGCGGTGGCCACACCTATTATCCCAGGACTCGGTTAAGATGGGTCCATGGCCGGGTGCGGTGGCCACACCTATAATCCCAGGACTCGGTTAAGATGGGTCCATGGCCGGGTGCGGTGGCCACACCTATAATCCCAGGACTCGGTTAAGATGGGTCCATGGCCGGGTGCGGTGGCCACACCTATAATCCCAGGACTCGGTTAAGATGGGTCCATGGCCGGGTGCGGTGGCCACACCTATAATCCCAGGACTCTGAAAGGCCGAAGCAGGTGGGTCACTTGAGGTTGGGAGTTCCAGGACAGCCTGGCCAACATGGTGAAACCCCGTCTCTACTAAAACTACAAAAATTACAAAAATTAGCCCAGCATGTTGGCACATGCCTGTAATCCCAGCTATTCGGGAAGCTAAGGTGGGAGAATCACTTGAACCCAGGAGGCAGAGGTTGCAGTGATCAGAGATTTTGCCACTGCACGCCCGCCTGGGCAACACAGCAAGACTGCATCAGAAAGAAAAGAAAAGAAAAGAAAGAAGAGAAGAGAAAAGATTGGCTCCCATGGCCAAGATGCCCAGTGACAGGGAAGCCAGTCAGACACAGTAAGTGCTGAAACACTAGGGAATAGCCTATGACCATTAAATGAAAAAAAAGTCGATTTTCTTTTTTTATATATGAAGTATTCATTTTACATCATGTTAAACCCCAAAGCGGGCTATTTGTAACCATTTCAAAATGTAAATATGTCCATTAGCAAAGGACAGAAGAACTTTTCTAGTTCCATGAAATTCACCAGCCCAATTTGGTTTTTTTGTTTTTTGGAGACGGAGTCTCACTTTGTCGCCCAGGCTGGAGTGAAGTGGCCCGATCTCGGCTTACGGCAACCTCCGCCTCCCAGGTTCAAGCAATTCTCCTGCCTCAGCCTCCCGAGTAGCTGGGATCACAGGCGTGTGCCACCACGCCAGCTAATTTTGTATTTTCAGTAGACATGGGGTTTCACCATGTTGGCCAGGCTGGTCTTGAACTCCTGACCTCAGGTGATCTGCCCACCTCGGCCTCCCAAAGTGCTGGGATGACAGGCTTGAGCCACCGTGCTGCCCCACAAAGCCCTACTTTTAAGAAACAGACAGGTGCGGTGGCCTACAGTGCCCCTCGCTGAGGCCCTGGCTTGAGGGCGAGCCTATCGTGACTGAGCCTGACGAGGAAGTGCAGGCCCAGGTGGCACAAGGAGGGGCGGCTTGAAGTGGCCGCAGCTTCTAATTCTTTCTGAAGCTGCCTCCTCCCGAGGGTGACTCCGTCTTCGTTCAGCCCGCGGTGACTCTGAGAAGTCACGGAACGTCTGGCACAGGAAGGGGAGTTTCGTTTTTAATATGGAAATTGCTCAGGAAGAATCACACCGTCCGGATTTCCCCGGCGGCTGGATATTAACAAACGGTCACTTTCCTTGCTGAAATTCTCTGGTTTCCTTTTATCCACGTGAAGCTTCTGGAAACTCTCCTGGGCGGCTCTTCTGTTGCTTTTCTGCCGCTGCCCCCAAAAATGAGAGCGTGAGAAAGTGACGTCTTCTGACCACCTGGAGGAGCCCGCGGTGACATCAGGGCCCGGTCCCTGCTGTCGTGCCCCAGGTGATGCGCCCGGGCTGACAGCAGGGCTGGCCGCTGACGTCACTGTCCTGGCTTCTAACGCTGGTAGTAACCATCAGAGTTTAGATTTGCTTTGACAACTCCTCCTACAGCCAGCACTATTGTTACGGCCCACATGTCATTCCTATTTACCCTAAATAAGGAGAAACAAAGGCTATTCTGGGCCCCGGGCACTGCTTGTGGCGGGGGTTATTTGCAGGTTACCATGGCAGGCTGCCCTTTCCACCGTGCCGGCCGGCCACCCCGCGATTTTCTCTGAAAACTGCGACAGACTCGCAGCCTGCCCTGAATTTTCTTCACACAGCCTGGGGGCATCCGAACGCACGGGAGATGTTTTACACTCAGATGAAACACACTGTTTAGACCTCGGGGAAAAGAGACTGCGCTGGAACAAAATGAACCGGGAGAAGGCGCCCTCCTGAGACACGTGTCTGCTTTCATGTCTGAATTGCCTGGGATTCTGTTCTCTAATTCCTGATCCTTATAAACTGAAACTGCCTAGGAACACTGAGCGTCCTGACTCTGAAGGAGTGTCTGGCGTGTCTGTGTTGCCGTACATGGGGAATAGTGATGTGAGGCAGAGGGAGAGGGAAGGAATGGGAGAGTCGAGAGGGAAGAGAGCACTGGAGGGAGAGGAGCACGCACTGTTTCCTGCTGTGGTTAGGACCTCACCCCTTGCCAGTACAGAGCTCGGCGGCAAGAGCCGCTGGGAGCTGCTCCCATCAGTTAGAGGATGTGGAGAGGGAGCACCAGGAGAGGACAGCCCCAGCCTGGCTCGCAGCCTGAGGGGCGCTGTGGGTGCTCCCAGCCGGGCAAGCACGCTCTGGGAGCGGAGCTGCAGGGGAGAAGCACGCGAGCCTAACGTGAGTGTCCTGCCTGTCGCGGCTCCTGCCTTGGTCAGCGCTCTCTCCAGTCCTTCTGCACCGAAAGCTTCCAGCAAAGATCGAGGGAAGGAGTGTTGTGTGAGACTTGCCGATTTCCTCCTTTCTGTCTGGACTGGTTTGACATTTGCCTGTTGAAAAGATTATTGAGCACAGTGAGACAAGATGAGCCGTCTAGCTGCGTCCTGCTTGCCTGTGTGTGTGACACGTCCAGGTGTCAGGCCAAACCCGAGACGTGCGGACTGCTCACTGATAGACGCTGCTGTGAACAGCACTGCCCTAGGTGTACAGCCGGTCTCAGGATCGGAGACCCTGGACTTCCTCTGCTCGGTGACACGCCGGCTTCCTGCCGCAGAGCTGCTGGTTTCTGTTGATGGCAGTTGATAATTGGTAGCCACAGTCTGCGGTCGGAGCCACAGCATTTGAGTCTAGCACCTGGGGTGGGCCCTGCTGATACAGTAGAGAGAGAGTGAACGAGGCAGACAGAAGCACCCCCCCCCACGCTCACACACTCTCCCACACCCCACGCCAGCTATAACTGCAGCTCGGAGCTGCCTGGAGAGGAGATTGCCGGAAGCCGAAGGGATGCTTTGAACGTGGGGGGCTGCGTCACGGTTGAACTCCCACTTGCAGAGGAGCTGATTATGTCCAGTGACCACCCGAACAACAGCACACTGAAGGAGGCTCAGTTCAAAGACCTGTTCTTAAAAAAAGGTACATTTCCCAAGAACTGCTGTGGACGATGCTCTCTCGGGTTTGCTGTGGTTCTTGGAGTTTGGTCTGAGGACAGAGTTGAGAAGAGGAGAAGCTCTTTCTCAAGAAGTTTGTTTCTCCCTAACGGGGTCTGTCAACTCGGAACATTTCAGGGTGGGACTCCCTTTAGGAAGACGCGTGTCAGGCTTTTTCCTCCTCTTTCAAGCCTGGAATCGTTTGTTGCTGTTGGAATCGTTTGTTGCTGTTGGAATCGTTTGTCCCTGTTGGAGGTGTTATGCATGAGCACACAGGTTGTTGCTTTGGAGTTTTGTTTTTCTCAAATGTCTGTATGTGAGGCTTAGACCTCCCCTGGAAGTTCACTGCTTGTTGATAGGTCCTTTTTCTTGACCTTCAGGAGCTGAAAACTGCATTTTAAAGAAAAGGTATTTATCAGGATGTGGCTGGTTCATGGAACACTTTCTTGGGCCATCCACCTAGTGACAGCAGCCATTAGGAAGGAGAACTGTGACTCTGAGAGGGGGAGAGAGAGGGAGAGAGAGCCAGAGAAAGTGAGAGACAGACAGACTGGCTGTGGGATGAGAGCCTCCGAAGCCAGCTCCCTCCCCTGTGGAAATGAAGGTTCCATTCCATGTGCAGCTGTGTTTTTTTTTTCTGATGCACTTTCCTAAATTAATAATGTGGAGGTGGAGGTGAGGGTGGATTTTAAATGAATCCTATAGGGGGAATTATGGCTTATGTATGTATTTTTTTCCATTTATAGCATGGCGGAGGGATAGACTTTTAAAAGGTTTATAATTGCTCTTACTCCTCTGCTGAGTTTTTAGAAAATCCTGTCAGTCATCTTTGATCGGAACATATTTAGGTAAATTTCTTTCTGAAGAGATCATGAAACTCTAGGTTCTAAAATGCGTGGTGAGACGTAATTGTAGCGGATGAGCGCTGGGGCTTTCGTAACGCGAGGAGATGCCGCTGCAGCCGGACGGGCTCGTGGAGTCTGCATTGGAGGGATGCCCTGGTCCGTCCAGGCATTGCTGGCGGCTGCCCGCCTGCCCGTGCCGTCCGGGGCACCTGGCCTTGGGCCGGTATCAGGTGGCGGTGCCGGGGCCACACCTGCCTCCACGTTCATCTCTCCACCTGCGGGTCATAGGGACCGTTTCCTCATTCTATTATCATGCAACTGTTGTCCATAAATACATGGCTGCAAACAGCCGCTCCGCGCAACCAGAGGCTCTTTTCTCAGTGACCGAGCACACCCTCTTAGACTAGTAACATTTTTTGAATAATTGTTGCAAAACATGAAAACCTTTAGCAAAACTCCAGCAGCACTGAAGGCGCCGGGAAGGGTTTGGGAGAACGTGTCTGTGCTAGACGCTGTTGAAGCAGCTCAGGCCTTTGGGGTGCCTTCCTTCTTAGGGCTTCTCCACCAGCGTCTCAATGGGGAACGCCAGCTTCGCGCCAGGCGCACGCTACCCGCTGAGACACTGGATGAACGAGGCGTTGACCCAGGGCTCACTCTGTAGAGGAAGAAGGCCAGAGAATGGATACCACCAAGGCAGTCGTAAGTGCTGCAACAGGGTTCCGAGCTGCACAGGAAGGCCCCAGAGGCAGTGAACCCGTCATCGGGGCTTAGGAAAGAGCTTTTAAAGGAAGGTAAAGCCAGCAGGTGACACCAAAACCTGGGTATTTCTGTCACGTGGCTTTTTTCCCTTCCGTTCCACTTGTTGTACCGTACGGTAGAGCCGCCAACCCACCTCCAAGGAAAATAAAATTCACAATATATCATGTAATCAGTATGATGATAGCTCTTATTGTTTTGCTTCTGTACTTCAAGCTGTGAAGTCATTCTTGTAACACAGGCTGAATTTTCCCCCTCAACCGTGGTGTTTAATGAGTGTGAATCTTCATTCAACCATTAAAATCTCCAAGAGTATTTTTATACTAACAGTTCACAAACTTGAGGCAATTATAGTCTAAGTAGATTCCAACTCCTGCCCCCACCCGTCTTCCTGCCACCACCGCCGCCCAGTCTCTGGAGGATCTTGGAAAGAATTTACCAGCCTTTAGGAACATTCAGCACTTTGAACGTGTCACGGAGCCATAAATAAAGAGTAAGACACCCCTGAGGCTGTCATCTCGCCACCACGCCCGTCTCCGCTGGGGACAGGAAGGAGACGCGACAAGTTCGCTGTGCAGAAGCCAGGCCACCCGTGGGAGGGCCGGTGTGTCCCAGCGGCGCGGCAGGAGCGTGCAGGGGAAGCGGCTGCCTGGAGGGGAGGCTCTGCGGCAGGCTTGGGGCTCCGGGAGAGGCCAGCGCGTCGGGGCGCGAGGGGGGAGCTGCGGTCGGTGGAGTAGGAAGTGACCACGCAGGGTGGGGCGAGGGCTTCGTGGCCAAGGGGTGGCCGTTTCTGTGACATCACAACGTTCTGCGTGGAACGTTTTCTGGATTCTTGCCAAGGTGCTTACGTGGCCTGGGGAAAGAGAGGAACGCATGCGGGGTCCGGACCGTGCCCCCTGCCCCATGATAGGGTCTTTGCGGGCACACGTTACGCATCTGGAGCTTAAAAATAAGTAAACTGTAGAAACAGGACTTCGCTGAAGGATAATATATCAGTGGCGGAACGACCACATGGAAGACGGTGTTAACCGTCCCACAAATAGAAATGAGTGTTACATGAGGAGCCTAAGGTGGGACAACCGCACTTCCCCAGGGCTCTTTAAAAATAGCGCAGACACTCATGCCTCTGGTATGATTCAGTTCAGCTCCTCATTGAACCAGGGAGGGACCCACAGACTTCACACCGCTGCTTCTGTTGCCGTAATTCTCCGGTGTGCAGCCTGGGATTTCCTGGAGAGGTTTCCGTAAAAATAGAGAGATGCCATCATCAGTGTCGTCACTGTCACTGCTGTACAATAATAAAAGAAGGTGCTAGGACGCCTTCCTGTAAGTTTCAGGCTAGATGTATTAAAAAGTATCCGGTATTTCCATTGCAGTGACTCATCTGTTACAGCGTCATGAACTACGGCGCCGTAGAAGGGGGATGTGAACATTTGACTTTGGCCTCAACTTCTTTCCTTGCGTGCCCTGCTTTCTGGCCCTCTTCTGTGGACATCCGTTGCTATTGAACAAGGAAACTCGACCCGTCGTCTGTGCCAGAATCCGTGTTAGGCGCGTAGCGTCCTGGAAGCCCCAAAGCATCCGATTAATTTTCTAAGAATGCTGCTACTCCTGCGGGTTTTATTTTTCCAAACTTTCTGTTTCAGCAGCTCTTCCAGAATTCATTCTCTTCTTAGCCTCCCTTTTCCAGCCGACTCCTTCCCCACCCCTAGAAACAAACCCAAACCCCAGGCATCTTTCCTTTCTGTGGATGCTCCACGCACCACAGCCACCCCCTGCCCTGCCACGTGAAAACGGGCTGTGGGCGTTTGGTGGAATTCTCCTGTTTAAAATGACTGAGAGGGCGTGGGAGGACAGGTGGGGGGGTCGCCACACACCGCTCGTGAGCTCGAAGAGGGTCACGGAGGGAGAGGCCATCTCAGGGCAGGGTCAGGGTCTGGGAATCCTCACACACGTTTCCAAGAACCTGTTGACCACAGTTTTCACTTTGAGGCTCTCCTGGGCCCTGCCCGGGGCGGCGTGTGGCCCTGAAGAGAGTACGATGCTCATCTTTTCGGCTGCTAGAGTTCTGGCTCCCGTGACTTAAAGGCGAGAAGGGATGTGTTTCCACGTATGGGTTTTGCCCAGAGTTCCCAGAGCAGGCTGTGCTGCACGTGTGGGCCCCGCACTAGGCCCTGACACCCTCGGGGAGGACTTCAGGAGCACACGGGCCACCCCCGCCCGCAGCCAGGGACCGGGCTGCTGCAGTGAGATGACCGGGCTGCGAGGATGGTGGCTCTGGGACCGGGTGTCCCTGGGTCTTTGTTGCCTCTTGTGCCCAGGACTGAGTGCCCTCGTGGCTCAGGCCCTCATCAGGCTGCCGCCACCCCAGGGCTCCCCTCGGGGCCGCTTGATTTTGTTTGCAGGGTCCTGGGGACAGTGTTCCTGCTCCCACAGCCTCGGAGTACGCCCGCGACCTTGACCTGCCCCAGGCACCGTGCCACTAGGGTGCCCACGAATCCCCAGGCCACCGCTCACCCGTGTGCTGTAGACGTACCTGCCACGGCCGGGCATGACTCGTGTTTGAATCAGCCTCGGGGCAACAGCATGGCGCGGATGTCCCAGCAGGGCAGGGCAGTACCCACGTGTGTGGCAGGTTCATAAGAAGGCAGTGCCCTTAAAAAGAAAGATGGTGAGGGCTTTACTTTTTTTTTTTTTTTTTTTTTTTTATAAAAGAGACAGGGTCTCGCTCTATTGCCCAAGCTGATCTTGAACTCCTGGCCTTAAACAGTTCCCCCGCCTTGGTCTCCCAAAGTGCTCAGATTCCAGACACGCCTGGCCTGGAGTTTACTTTTACAGGGAGTAATTCCATGCTCTGTTTCATACAACTGAGATCTTTCTCATCCTTGCCTGAATTTTTAAATCAGACCTTAGTTCAGAAAATGGACACCTTTCAGTCAATATCACATGTTCCATGTGCTGTGTCAGACCAAAAGAGGAATAAAATCCAGAGCAAATAAAGATCTAACATAAAATACAAACTCCAAAAATCTTAGGAAAAAAGTATGTTTAGAATATTAAAGAGGACCTTCCCAATCCAACAGGAAGTTTAGAAGCCATAAAGGAAAAAGAGAGTATTTGATGGTATAAAAATTTATAGCATCTATAGAGAAACTCATGGTGAAGTTTAAAGAAATGACTGGCTAGGGGAAATAGTTGCAACACGTAACAGACAAAGATGCGAAACCATAGTGTGTAAAGATTTCACATCAATACGTAAGAAATAAATGAGAAAACTATAAATACACTAATATGATTATGAAAAAGAGAAACACAGATTACCATAACCATAGGGAAAGATCTGAAATTACCAGTCATTGGAGAAATACAAATTAAAAAGAGATACCTATTTTTGCCCATCAGATTGTCACCGATTGAAAGGGTGAGTCTCCAGGGTGAATGAGGGCATGGGGAACACGCCTTCTTACTGGGATAGCCGGAACTAATGCAGCCTTTACAAAAGGCAGGTTCTCAGTAGCCACGAGGATTAAAAGTGATTATGCCCTGGGCCCAGAAACGTCACTTTTAGGAGTCTTTCCTACAAGTATGCCGACAAATGTGAGCCAGCCACACACTTGCACATACACACGTGCAACTTTGTGGTTCTAAGAGAAAAAAGAAAAAAGCCACCTGAACAGCCACCAGCTGGGAAGGCAAATTCCAGTATGTTTTTACTCTGTGACAGACAGCCGCCGCAGAGCGAGGCCAGTGCACGTGTGTGTGTGACAGACAGCCGCCACAGAGCGAGGCCAGTGCGTGTGTGTGTGACAGACAGCCGCCGCAGAGCGAGGCCAGTGCGCGTGTGTGACAGCCGCCGCAGAGCGAGGCCAGTGCGTGTGTGACAGACAGCCGCCGCAGAGCGAGGCCAGTGCGTGTGTGACAGACAGCCGCCGCAGAGCGAGGCCAGTGCACGTGTGTGTGTGACAGACAGCCGCCGCAGAGCGAGGCCAGTGCGTGTGTGACAGACAGCCGCCGCAGAGCGAGGCCAGTGTGTGTGTGTGTGACAGACAGCCGCCGCAGAGCGAGGCCAGTGCGTGTGTGACAGACAGCCGCCGCAGAGCGAGGCCAGTGTGTGTGTGTGTGTGACAGACAGCCGCCGCAGAGCGAGGCCAGTGTGTGTGTGTGTGACAGACAGCCGCCGCAGAGCGAGGCCAGTGCGTGTGTGACAGACAGCCGCCGCAGAGCGAGGCCAGTGTGCGTGTGTGTGACAGACAGCCGCCGCAGAGCGAGGCCAGTGCGTGTGTGACAGACAGCCGCTGCAGAGCGAGGCCAGTGCGTGTGTGACAGACAGCCGCCGCAGAGCGAGGCCAGTGTGCGTGTGTGTGACAGACAGCCGCCGCAGAGCGAGGCCAGTGCGTGTGTGACAGACAGCCGCCGCAGAGCGAGGCCAGTGCGTGTGTGACAGACAGCCGCCGCAGAGCGAGGCCAGTGCACGTGTGTGTGTGACAGACAGCCGCCACAGAGCGAGGCCAGTGCGTGTGTGACAGACAGCCGCCACAGAGCGAGGCCAGTGCGCGTGTGTGTGACAGACAGCCGCCGCAGAGCAAGGCCAGTGTGTGTGTGTGTGACAGACAGCCGCCGCAGAGTGAGGCCAGTGCGTGTGTGACAGACAGCCGCCGCAGAGCGAGGCCAGTGCGTGTGTGACAGACAGCCGCCGCAGAGCGAGGCCAGTGTGTGTGTGTGTGACAGACAGCCACCGCAGAGCGAGGCCAGTGCGCGTGTGTGACAGACAGCCGCCGCAGAGCGAGGCCTGTGTGTGTGTGTGTGACAGACAGCCGCTGCAGAGCGAGGCCAGTGCACGTGTGTGTGTGACAGACAGCCGCCGCAGAGCGAGGCCAGTGTGTGTGTGTGACAGACAGCCGCCGCAGAGCGAGGCCAGTGCGTGTGTGTGTGACAGACAGCCGCCGCAGAGCGAGGCCAGTGCACGTGTGTGCTCGTTTAAAGAGGTCTGTGATGTGTTAAGTGAAAAGACGCAGACAAGATATTTGCACATCGATTCCAATAGCTGAAAAGAGGAAAAAGCCTTTATTTCATAGCAAACACACACACAGGCCTGGGCTGTCCCCGGGGACGGAGTAAGGCTTGGTGGAGTCAGGGGCGCTGTGGGTTGGGAAGGGAGACTTTACACTGCACTGTTTCCTTCTATGTGATTTAAATTTTCAAGAAGTTTTCATGATTTTTATAATAAAAATCCTTTTCAAATGAAACACAAATATGTAAAAAATGCCCGGAGACTTGTGAAAACATAATTTGCTTTACTTTGCTGCAAATGCTTATCTGCATAGCTTTCCATAGTCAAGAGCAGAGGACGTGGAAAGGGGTCCTCCAAGAGAAGCGTTGACTCGTCGCACGACTTCGTGCTGATCCGTCCCTGTCACCGTGACTTTCCTCTGTATCCATGTCCATAAAGCAGTGAGGTTCTCTTGAAAAGAAAACATTCGGAAATCCTAGGGCGTGCTTTAATTTGTGAATACTCCGCTATTTAACCACAAAATAAAAATAAGAGTTGGTATAAGAAGGCGTCATTCGGGTCACAATAGAAGTGTGACCTTGTTTCTTCTCACGGGCCATGGGAAGTATGACATGCTTGTTTACCTGGGAACAGTCTTCGACTTTGGGGTTCAGCCCTCACCACTGTGTTCGCTGCCTTTGTCCTGAGCGGAGTCTCTGCTTCCTTTCACGCTTGTCCCTGGGCGATCGCCTTGGGCTGGTGGCTGACCCCCCGCACAGACCCTCAGGGCTGCTGGAGGCACACTCGGGCACTCTGCAGCCAGTGCAGGCCGCATCCTGTGGGCGTGGCTGTCCTCACGGAGAGCACACCCATGCAGCCGGGCAGAGCCAACCGGGGCCACACATCCCAGCCCCTTCTCTCAGCCTGGGGGTGCTGAGTCACTCATCAGTTCACCTTGTACCGGTGAAGCCACTGAGCCGCCTCCCGTGTCAGGAGGGGCAAAGTAGGGGCTCCCGACTCAGCCTGGGAGACGTCACATGGTGTGTGGGGTCCTGAGAAACACAGGGCCCGGGCCAGAACGTCCAGACACAGGAAGATTATGGGCAGGGGCAGAGTCGAAGACTATTCCTAGGTAAACAAGCATGTCATACTTCCCATGGCCTGTGAGCAGAAGTCAGGTCACATTTCTGTTGGAACCCAATTGCAAAGGGCCCAAGCACCCGCCCGAAGACTCGGCGCGATTTCAGTCTTTTCCTGAAAGCCCCCAGCGTGAAAACGGTTGATAAGCCCTGGGGAGACTTTCGTGTGTGTGTTGGGGTGGTGGGGGGATGCACGTAAGTGTGGCAGTTCCGGTGGACATTCCCTCCCCATGGGAAGCAGACGCTCAAACCCCAAGGCTGGGCTGGGCACCAGGCCCCTAGAGCCCCCACCACTTAGCCGACAGGCCACAGGGAGCCCCAGAGCAGCAGCACCCCCTTGGCCGGGGCGGGGCCCGCAGGCCTCACTGACTGGCAGCCCCAGGAGCTGCTCAGAGCATGGCCTTATCCGTGTCCGCAGGGAAGCGGGATGTACCCGCCAGCCTGGCCTCTCCCTGCCTGTGGGGAGGGGGCACTTGGCAGGTCCGTCTGCTCTCTGCACAGCTCAGCCAGCGGCTCCCACACACTCCGCTCTCCATTCTCAAGGCGCCAGCCCCTCTCCTGTCGGCCCCAGGGCCCCACTGCCCTCCGCTCCCACCCTCAGTCCCCCACTGCCCTCCGCTCCCACCCTCAGTCCCCCACTGCCCTCCGCTCCCACCCTCAGTCCCCCACTGCCCTCCGCTCCCACCCTCAGTCCCCCACTGCCCTCCGCTCCCACCCTCAGTCCCCCACTGCTCTCCGCTCCCACCCTCAGTCCCTAGGGTGTGGGGGTCTGAGGGTGGCAGCGGAGGGCATCCAGAGAACCCCTCGTCCAGCCTCACCCTCGGTTCCCAGGGTGTGACCAGCAGATGCGCGTATGAGCGGATACGCTGACGGGTACGCCTCCCTGCCGGCCAGGGCCTGAGCCCTGCTGCAGCACATGTATGTGCATGCGTGTGTGTGCGTGTGTGTGCGTGTGTGCCGTGAGCCCAGGGCAGCGCAGCTGGTGGCGTCCTCTCCTCTTCCTCCTGCCTTTTGTCCACCACACCACCCCCCGATTCCTGCACTGTTTTCCTCATAGCATCCCCGAGCCCCTTGTTCTGAATTTACGTCACTGCACGGACAGTCACTTCCTTCCAGCATGGGGGACGAGGGGTGAAGCAGGCGGCAGAGCCATGGGCTGGGAGAGTGAGGTCCGAACGTGGCTCCAGGCCGCCCGTGAGCCCTCGACCTGCTTCCTCTCCCAGAACAGGGATCCGGCTCCCCTGCTTCCAGCTGCCGGCCCAGTGTTGTGACTGGAAGTCACTGTTGCTGGACTCACATGTGAAGTGCGTGTCAGTAGCATTTAGGGAATCTTTGGGGCGGTGGTGTGGGAGACCCAGGCCGGACCTGGCCACTCCTGAAGCGCGGTGCCTGCAGGCCTCCTGACTCACCTGCACAGCCACAGCCTTGGAGGGAAGGGACAACGTCGATTTTTCCTTTCAACTGTGGCTCCCTAGGGGAACCGCCTTGAGAAACTTCACTCAACCATAAAGACGGGTTTAACGTTCCTGGAGCAGTGACACTGGAGAAATAACCAGTCTGGGGAGGCTTTCTCAGCTCCCCGTGGTGGGGGAGGGCCCAGGCTTCCCGATCCCCACGGCAGGTTTGCACAGCCTCCCAGCTGTGCCGCGGCGTCTCCTTCCCTAAGGTGGGTCAGTGGTTCTGTGTCCTGCGGGCCTGAGGACCAGACGTGTGTGAGAGGCTGGGGTGGTGGCGGTGCCTGGAGAAGGGGCTGGGGTCGCAGGGCCAGGCGGCTAACCACTGTCCTCTTCTGTGGCAGCGGAGCTGGAGTTCGCCCAAATCATCATCATCGTCGTGGTGGTCACGGTGATGGTGGTGGTCATCGTCTGCCTGCTGAACCACTACAAAGTCTCCACGCGGTCCTTCATCAACCGCCCAAGCCAGAGCCGGAGGCGGGAGGACGGGCTGCCGCAGGTGAGTACCCCGGCCACCTGGTCCCGCGTCAGGCGGCGGCCAGAGACTCAGGAGCCCATCGGGGTTCAGAGGCTGGGTCCAGGGTGTGGGGTGCAGCCGTCCAGGTGGGTTTCCTGGAGTGGCCGCTGGGACCCCGGGGACCCTCTCAGGAGGGCAGGCTCGCACTTCACTGGGCTCATTGGCGCAGCCGTCCATATGGGCAGAGCCGAGGTTTGTTGTCTGCTCTGCAGCTCCCGCAGGTAGCGGAGAGAGGGAAGGGGCGGCTGCCACCAAGTGCTGCCTTCAGACCGTGGGGAGGGGGAGACGGGATGCCAGGGGAAGGCGTGCACCTGACAGCCCTTTCCTCCTCTTGCCCCCTGCATCCTCTCTTGCCCCTCCTGTCCTCTCTCTGGGTGCCCCGTCCAGTCCACGAGCCCCCCTGGCCCTGCTGTGTTACCTTCCTCGAGCCTCGAGAGCATCCTGGGGTCCTTTGTCTGGTGTCCACAGGGCTGCACCATCCAGACGCACTGAACACTTTGGCATCCTGATGCCTGTAGGTTGTTGGACAGAGGAAGGACTAATTCTTCTGAAGTGCTAAACACACAGTGTATGGGATTCGTCTGTGTTTGGAGAGAGGACAGGGAGAAAATCTCATTCCAGCAGCAGTTGCAGAACCATAGAAGGCTTAGACTTCGCTACTTTGCCTTCATGTATTACGGGCTGTGATTACGTGGACTTGGTGGAAACAGGCACAGCCTCCCCCGGCCTTCTCTCCAGGACGCTCGGGGTCTCTGCGCGGTCACACAGGGAGCTTCTCTGTCCGCTGCCTGGGCGCTCCCCAGTCTTCCTCCCAGACCTGCCCCCGTGTTGGCTTCTCTCTCCTTAGCGTGGGTCAGGCAGCTCCTTGCTCTGTTCCCGGTGCAGACCCAGCCCCGCTTGCTGTCCCTGTTCACAGTACCTTGTGTCCTGAACACCAGCACACTGGCCACACCCTTACCAACCACGGGGCCCAGCAGAAAAGCAAAATGTGTCCAAAGAGTGTCTTCTGTGTCACGTGGCAGCAGGTGTGTGTGACGCCCTTTCCCGGGAAGCCCCGGCTGGCCCACCGGCAGAGCCTCCCTTCCCTGAACTCAGGAAGGTGATGAAGCGACGTTCAGAGGTCCCGTCAGGGCCGCATGCCGTGTGGCAGGTGAAGACGTGGTAGCCAGTGAACTGTGTCCGCAGAAGTCCGCAGGCCTTCTGGGCCTCGTTTTGTTAATACGCACATACAGTGTTGGCCCTGAGAGCCCCGTTCCGGAGCTGAGCTGGGGCTTGCAGAGACCCTTGCTGCAGGCAGCGTGGGTTTGAGGTCCTGAGCTGCTGTGCTGTTTCTCCTTTTCTTTTCTGAGTAACCTGGAACTGGGAGCTGTCCCTCCTCGAGGTGTGGCTGTTCCTCCTGTGGCTTCTGCATAGCTTAGCAAAGGACTCCGTGTGACGTTTCGTAAGACACAAGACGTATTCCGGCACGATGACCAGAGGCAGCTCGGCCCAGGCCCTCGCTCCACTCCCAGCTCTGGTCTATTAGCCTAGCCGATGGTTCCCCAAAAGGGAGAAGAGTGGCAGTGGGTGAGGAAGAAACCTCCGTTCTCTCCTGGACGCAGACTCAGGCCTCGCTCATACTGTGGGTGTGGCTGTCCATTTCCCTCTCTCTGCCCTGAGGGTCCCCAACCCAGGTCCTCTTCACCCAGGAATGCCCCCACGCAGCCGGGCTTCCTGCCAGGCTGTGCCCCCTGGCACACCAGCACCCTCCTGCCTCCACCAGAGCCCTCCTCCCTCCACCAGCACCCTCCTCGCCTCCGCCAGTGTCCTCCTGACACTGGCACCTTCCTCCCATGTCCCTTGGCCTGGGACAGTGCAGGCTGCGTGAATGTGACGGGTGTCCCAAAGCCAGTCAGCCTTTGTCGCCATGTGGTAGACACTGTGTGTCCCGGGGGCTCAGGGAATGGACATTACTGGGCCTGAATGTGGTGGAAGCAGTGATTTCTGGATGAAAATGAAAACTAGCCACCCAGGTGTAAATTACGTCACAGGCAAAGCAGATGCTTACACCATGGCAGATAGCAGCGGCGGGTCTGGATCTGAACCCTTGTGCATTCTTGCTGAGGTAGCCTGAGCTTGGTTGCTTTGGAGCCTTGTTTGTGTGACTTCTGAGCTTTGAGACTGTCTAGATTTCGTTTCATTATCTTAGACCACTCAGTGATGGGAAAACCGTAAAGGGGCGTGAATATTCCAGACACAGCCCGGACAGCTGTTTGAACAAATTGCTGGAACCTTTCTTGCTGGAGCTGAGGGAGCCCGGACGACCTTTTCCGACTGTGGGCAGCTGGCCCAGAGGGTCCAGCCTGGCCTGTGTGGGCAGCCCAGGGGCAGGGGATGGGTCTGGTCTGGCCATCGGCGGATGGAAGGAGAGGCAGGAGAGGGACAGGGACCTTTACCCAGATTGAAGCATATGAAATTGTGAACATTCGGCCATTTTTGACCTATAGAAACAGCAATTTCAGTGTAAAATTTAACAAAAGGAATCGCATCACGCATCTCTTCATTACCAGTTCCTATAGGGATTAAATCAGTTGTGAAAATCCAGGTGCCCATTCTTCATAGCCAGGAGGAACACCCAGGCCCCACCCAGCACAGCCGGGCTCCTCCGGCTCCCCGGGGCGGACGCTTGGTGGACAAGCACTTGGTGGCTGTCAGGCCTCTTGATGCAGAAACTCATGTTCCTCAGATCCACAGCGCCCTAATACGGGGTGAGGCCTCCCCACAGCGCCCTAATACGGGGTGAGGCCTCCCCACAGCGCCCTAATACGGGGTGAGCCCTCCCCACAGCGCCCTAATACGGGGTGAGCCCTCCCCACAGCGCCCTAATACGGGGTGAGGCCTCCCCACAGCGCGCTAATACGGGGTGAGCCCTCCCCACAGCGCCCTAATACGGGGTGAGGCCTCCCCACAGCGCCCTAATACGGGGTGAGCCCTCCCCACAGCGCCCTAATACGGGGTGAGGCCTCCCCACAGCGCCCTAATACGGGGTGAGCCCTCCCCACAGCGCCCTAATACGGGGTGAGCCCTCCCCACAGCGCCCTAATACGGGGTGAGCCCTCCCCACAGCGCCCTAATACGGGGTGAGCCCTCCCCACAGCGCCCTAATACGGGGTGAGCCCTCCCCACAGCGCCCTAATACGGGATGAGGCCTCCCCACAGTGCCCTAATACGGGGTGAGGCCTCCCCACAAGTCCCTCTCGGCAGAAGCCACAGAGTTAGCCTAGAGCATGGCTGGGTACGTGGTTTGCCCCACAGGGTGTTGGAACCTAAGTCGATCTAGCTTTTAAAAATTGGAGCCAGGTGCGGTGACTCACGCCTATAATCCCAGCACTTTGGGAGGCCGAGGTGGGCAGATCACTTGAGGTCAGGAGTTGGAGACCGGCCCAGCCAACGTGGTGAAACCCCATCTCTACTAAAAATACAACAGTTAGCCGGGTGTGGTGGCGCGTGCCTGTAATCCCAGCTACTTGGGAGGCTAAAGCAGGAGAATCTGGAGGCGGAGGTTGCCGTGAGCAGAGATCACGCCATTGCACTCCAGCCTGGGCGACAGAGGGAGACTCCATCTCAAAAATTAAAAAAAAATAAAAATTGGGAGATTTCCCATGAAAATTGGAATCTCCATCTTCTCTTGAAAAGGTGGCCTCTGGGGCCACACCCTGAGGCTGGGGCTGTGAGGCTGCTGCTGTGGCGTGGGCCTGTGCTGCGGGGGCTGACCCGTCTCGCGGGGTGCCCTTCAGTACCGGGCAGCATCGTCGCCGTCTGTGGGTTTGCACGTGGGGGTTGTTTTTCAGATAAAATGTTCTTCTGCACTCAGGCTTCTACCGCAAGGCTGAAGACCAAGATAGACTGAGAGGCCACTGGTACCCAGAAAAATGGGTGAGAGGGTCCTCGGGGACGTAAAACCTGTTCCTGCCTGGTTAGGAGTTCAGACACGTGTCTGGGTCAACAGTGCCCTGTGTGTCCCGTGCCCAGCCTGACATGGTCACTCGTGGCCACTGCTGTCTAGTCATCTCCCCGGGCAGGGCTCTCCTCTGTGACTAAAGCCTAAAGCCAGAGGGACAGAGGAGGCCGTGGGCTCCCTGCTCTCTGAGGCTCGGCCCTGCACCAGCAGCCTCTGTGCTGGCCTTGGGAGCAGCAATGGCCAGAGGGCAGACGGTCCTGGGCAGGTGGCTGACAGCCGGGAGACCGCTGTGCTGGGGCTCGGAACTCACGGCGAGGGGACCTCTGGGTGCGCCACATGTGCGAGTGCCTCTCTCTACCTGGGCAGTGTCCCTCCACCCTCCCCTGCAGACAGAGGCTCTGAGGTGGGCCCCAGGCTCACGGGTGTGTGAGAAACCCACAGGCAGTGTCCTGGGATCCCTCGGAGGGCACAGGGAGCGGGGGTTTTGGCTCTACTGTTCATTCCCACTGCGGCTGGAGGCCTGGCTCGCCGTGTCCTGCTGCTGTCACCCCTGCCCGCCTCGTATGTTTAGAAAAGCTTGTGGAAAACGGCGGAAAGGAATGGTTCTCAGTAAGGCTTGAAGGAGTGGACTAAAGGGCTTACTGACACGGTTGTACTCGGTCTGTCTCTGACACCCCAGACTACAGAAAAGAGCCACAGGCTTCCTCTGGCATCACTGTGGGGATGAACCGCAGGGGACCCTGCAGGCAGGGCAGACCCTGCTGCACCACAGACAGATGTGTGTGTGTGTCGGTTGTCCGATGACAGCTCGTCGTTACTGCATTTCACGGAAACTGCATTTCCAAGAGCTCAGGGTCCGGCGGGTTGGCCGCACCGTGTCTGTCTGAGTGAGCAAGGACTTCAACTTATCAGTCTTCCCAGGTGGTTATTTGAAAGGTTTTGCCCTTTGCTGTGTCTGATTGAAGCCTTAGAGGATAGACAATTTCACATCACCTCAAAATGAGAACGTCTCCCTTCAATGAAGGGAAACAGGAGCCAAGTGGCCCGGCAGAAGCTGTGAAAGGAGGCTGGACCCCAGGTCCACGCAGATTTCCACCTGAACCACGGTGGGCAGAGCTTTGGAAGAGTCAAGGCTTATCTTTAAAGTGACAGTGTCTCAAATAGTCCTTCTGCCTATGTTGGCGCTGCTCAGAATGTTTGGGAATTACCTTCAGGTTTTGGGGTTATTTTTAAGTGACAAGATCTCACTTGGTTGCACAGGCTAGAGAATGTGGCATGATCCTAACTCACCGCAGCCTTGAACACTTAGTCTCGACTGATTGCCCGGCCTCAGCCTCCTGAATAGCTGTGACTACAGGCACGCACAACCATGCCTGGCTAATGTTTAAATTTTTTGTAGAGACAAGGTCTCACCGTGTTGCCCAGGCTGGTCTTGAACTCCTTGGCTCAAGCGATCTTCCCACTTCAGCCTCCCAAAGTGCTGGGATTACAGGCCTGAGCCACTGCACCTGACTGGCTTTTGTTTGTTTGTTTGTTTAGTCAAGGGAAGTTTTTTAAAAGCTTCTCTACAAAGGCAAATCTTCCTTTGCAAAGAGCAAATAGGAAAACTATTTGCTCTTTGGGGTAGATTTGATTTTTGGTACCTGCCAAAATCCGTTTAGAGTTGAGTCTTGTTCATTAAAACCAAACGATACAATTTTGGTGCAAAGGCAAGCACGACTCAATTAGTGAGACTGACGTCCGAGTTACAAACTGATCTGTAAAGAAAGGTCGGGAAGGACCCCACAGCAAACCGACAGCTGTGCCCGGGAAGGACGTAAGGACAAAGGAACCCTGGTCTGTTCAGTAAAACATTTATGGTAAAAATGTATTCATGTGTTACCTCTGCAATTACAAAACATCCTCTGATCATGTAAACTGATGCTGAAGGCAGTACTGTTCTGGGCATCTATAGACTCCCAGGGTAATTCATTTGAACACGGTTTCTACGGTAGCTAAAATAATAATTTTACATAAAATGTATGAACATTTTTATCAACAAATGTATAGTGATCTTTTAAATATATAAGGTATTGGCATTAATAATCTAATAGTAAAATCTGTTGGTTTATTTTTTGCTTAGTCCTTGAAAGTTGGTGTGGTTTGTTCCGGAAAAAAAAAAAAGAGAGAGAGAGAAAGATTAAAAATTCTCTTAATGACCCTAGATCTGGGTGGCCCTTGCTGGGGAGGCCCTTGCTGGGGAGGCCCTTGCTGGGGAGGCCCTTGCTGGGGAGGCTCACCAGGCTGGGCTCTGGCTCTGGGCGAAGCCCCGCGGCTCTGTGACCTTGGGCGAAGGTCAGAAGCTCCCCTCTGAGCCCGGACTTCTCACGTGTGAGACGAGGCAACTGGGGCTGAGATCAGGATGACCCCTGCCTGGATCTTGTGTGTTCCACATTTCCCTGCTGCTTGGAGCTTTCTCACTCCCAGGCTGATTCCTCTTGAAGCCCGACTGCTCACTAACCCCAGCGTCAAGCTGGGAGAGGCACCTCGTGTTGCTTTTCCCCCAGCCCGTTGCATTGTCCTAGAAATAGAAAGGATTCCCTTCCTTTTGTTCCCAGCAGACTTTCCTAGATGATTTGTCTTTTCTCTCAGGGGATGTGCCCTAGATTGAGCAGAGTTGGGGGATCTGGAATCTGAGAAGTCTGATGACGGATTCCCCAGGAGGAGGAAAGGGGGAGGTGCCGTCTCTGACATCGAGGGGTGCCGGCCTCACGTCCGGGCTGTGACTGCCATCTAGAGTGGGAAGGACGGTAGTGATAAAATATCAGGATGGTGGAGAGGCTGCATGAGAAAAGGGAGAAAACAGGGAAAATTGATTTTATCAGAAGACAAAGGTGTTGCTGAATATCCAAAGATCAGTTTCATCTCTTCTTTGAAATTCTCACCATGGAACAGGAGAAAAACAGATTTCCAACTATTTGAGGCCATAAAATACGTTCATTCACTGGGAGGTTAGCCCTTGGGTAGAAGGAAAGTGCCCAGAAGTAGTTTGCTTTACCGCAGACTGGATGAGGCGCATAGAGAAGCATGTGCCCTCTTTGTCCTCAGTTTCCCCCCACCTAAAATGAGGGATAACTGGCTTCGTTCGAAGGCCTTCAATCTGTATTTAGCCATGAAGAACAGTAAGAAATACATTTTATATCACAACACAAAAGCCTCCTATAACGCAGTTTAGGCAGAGGTTTTACAAAACAATAATTACAGAGTGCTCAGATCATTTCTATTCTATTTCAGTTTTTGGAATGTTGGCTGTGACCCACTTAAATGGATTTTCCGGCTGTCTAAGAGGTTGCAAAGCACACGCTGGAAAACACTGTGTTCAGTGCTTTCCCCGGTTGTTTCCAGTCCCCGCCTGTGATCATTCCTGGGGTCCTCTGTGTATGTAGAAAGCAGAGTGTGGCTGAGAGCATAAGCCCAGGAGGGTTCAGGGCATGGTGTGGCCTTGCACACGTGGACGCGTGGCAGCAGGCTACAGCCCACAGCACAGCCCAGGGAATCCTCGGTACGTCATGGCTGCAGATGACTGTCCTTTAATAATATGAAATGTATTAGTTGGATGACAAATGATCCAAAAGATACAGAAACGAAAAGGATTATAAAACAGTGCTGCAAATAATTGTATGCAAACCAATTGGATAACCAGATGAAATGAAAAAAATATTGCTAACAGCCTACCAAGACCGAATCATGAAGAAACAGAAAAATCTTAACAGAGCTGTAGCTGGTAAGGAGATTGAACCAATAGTCTAAAATCTCCAGCCTGGACCACATGGCTTCACTGGTGAATTCTACCAAACATTTAAAGAATTGACATCAATCCTTCTTAAACTTCTAGAAATTTCAAGAGGTGGAAACACTTCCTAACTCATTATAAGACGAGGCCAGCATTCCTGATACCAAAGCCAGACAAAGACACAACAGAAAAAGATAACCATAGAGTAATATTTCTCCTAATTATTGATGCAAAAATCCTCAACAGAATACTAGCAAACTAAATTCAGTAGTATATTAAAAGGGTTATATTGGCCGGGCACAGTGACTCATGCCTGTAATCCCAGCACTTTGGGAGGCTAAGGGAGGCAGATTACTTGAGGTCAAGAGTTTGAGACTAGCCTGGCCAACACGGTGAAACCCTGTCGCTACTGAAAATACGAAAATTAACCAGGCATGGTGGCGGGCGCCTGCAATCCCAACTGTTCGGGAGGCTGAGGCAGGAGAATCACTTGATCCCAGGAGGCGGAGGTTGCAGTGACCTGAGATTGTGCCACTGCGCTCCAGCCTGGAAGACAGAGCGAGACTCTGTCTCAAAAATGATAATAATACTAAATAAAAATTAAATTTAAAAAAGTAAAAGGATTATACAACATCAACGAGTGGGGATTTATTCCCAGAAGGCAAGGATGGTTCCATACATGAAACGCCATCAGTGTCATAGATTACATTAACAGAATGAAGTTGGGGGAAGGAATCACACAGTCATCTCAGTTGATGCAGAAATAGTGTTGTCACAGGGTCCTTAGGGTGTCGCTTCGCCAGCCAGAAACCTTTGTGGCTGGTGGCACCTTCTGCCTGAGTATTGCTCGTGCCCACTGGGCTCCTCCTGCCCACTTCCCCTGGCAGGCTGCGCTCAGCTCACATTACTGGCCCAGATCCCACACCTGCCAAAGGCAAGCCAGGCACAGACTGGTGAGGGGTGTGTGAGCGAGTGAGTGCGAGGTCCAGCCACTGTGCACAGCCAGGTGCGCTGGTTGCTGTGGCAGGGCCGGTAGCTCCAGGTGCTGGCACAGGTGCTTGCTCTGTGCAAGGCTGCAGCTGGACCAGATATACTGTGTGCAGCATCTACTGCAGGCGCTCACGTCTGGATGAGGGGAACGTGACGGTACCCGAAAGCTTGGAGACACCAGGAAGCGCAGAGGGTGTCACAGCCCTGGCTAGGAGAACCCTAGGTCTGGGCTACCCAAAGGTCCGTAGCTCTTCTTGCCTTCTTGTCACCCACAGTGTGGTGAGTGGAGGGGCATGTTTCAGCCCTATTTGTGTTACAGCTCTTTTAGTCCCACCATTCAGCAGGTCCTACATTCTTGTCCCACATCCAAGAAGAATGAGGTACATGGACAACTGGTAGGTGAGAAGGTGGAGAGGAGCTTCGTTGAGCAACAGAACAGCTCTCGGGAGACCCAGACTGTATAGCTTCTTTCTGCAGGCAGGTCATCCCGATGTCTGTCCAGCTCAGAGCAGAGAGGAGACCCACAGTGGGGAGCTCCTGTCCCCAGGCAGGTCATCCCGATGTCTGTCCAGCTCAGAGCAGAAAGGAGACCCACAGTGGGGAGCTCCTGTCCCCAGGCAGGTCATCCCGATGTCTGGCAATGGGGAGCTCCTTTCCTCGGGCAGGGCATGCCAATAAGTGTCCAGCTCTCGGTGGAGAGGAGACCTGCAGTGAGTAGCTCCTATCCACAGGCAGGTTGATCCAACGTCTGTTCAAGTCGAACTGAATCCAGGATTTTTAATGAGCTCAAAAGGGAGGAAATGCATGCTGATTGGTCCATGGACGGCCATGGGCAGGCCCAGAAAAAGCATCACAAGTTCTTACTCTGGTCTGTGGACTCCACTCAGAACTGACCGCTTGGCCCCCATGCTTTAGGCCCTCCCTGGCTTGAAGGTGGGGCTTCAGCAGGGACCTGCCCCTTTTTGCCCAGGAGCCTGCCTGCCTCCTGCTGCCATCAGTCATGTACACGGCGCCCAGGCTGTTGGTGTCAAGGGCCACCCTCAGCCCACCCCTGCCTCAGCCTCCCACCCATGCTCATCAGCACCCAAAGTCCGGAGGGGGATGAGGTGGCAGGGGGCTGGCATATCAACACTGCCCCAAGCAGACACACACCTGGCTGAATTGTGACAGTGCCCAGGCTCAGCCTCAGCTTCGCTCCAAAACTGGAGCAGGCACCGGGAGCGGGAAGAGGCCGGCAGGAGCGGGCACCGGGAGCGGGAAGAGGCCGGCATGAGCGGGCACCAGGAGCGGGAAGAGGCCGGCAGGAGCGGGCACCGGGAGCGGGAAGAGGCCGGCAGGAGCGGGCACTTCTGAGCCTGCAGGGGCAGGGGGACTTCCCCAGGCCCCTGAGAGCATGAGGACGCCTGGGTCCGCTTTGTGACCGCAGCTGCAGCCAGGGGGGCGGGGCTCCTGCCCCCCAACTCAGAACGGGGCAGGGCTCCCACCTGTTCTGGCTCCCACCGGCTCCATGGAGCACACAGCCCTGGCCGGGCCTCCCCTGCTTCAGCCAGTGTCTTCGCAGCAGCTGCTCCAGATGGGCCACCACTGCCATCGTACTCGATGAAATTCAACGTCCTTTCATGATAGAAGCCGCCAACAAAGTGGGAGGGAAGGAAGCTGCTTCAGCATCACAAAGGCTGTCCGTGAAAAGCCCATAGCTTACCCCGTACTTAATGGTGAAAGACTGAAAGCCTTTCCTCTAAGACCGGGAGCAGGGCGAGGATGCCCGCTTTCACTGCTTCTGTTCAACATCGTGTTAATTAGAAGCTCCAGCCAGAGCAATCGGGGAAGAAAAAGAAAGAAAAGACATTGCAAGTGGAAAGGAAGAAGTAAAAGCATCTCTGTTAGAGATGACATGACCTTATGTGTAAAAACCCTCAAGATTCTATTTAAAAAATAACCCAAAAAGTGTCCGAACTAATGAATTTGGCAAAGTAGCAGCATACAGAATCAACATGCACAAATCCATTGCATTTATTTTCCTGTACAGTGAACAATTCGGTAAGGAAATTAAGAACATTCCATTTTCAATAGCATCAAAAAGAACAGAATACTTAGAAATGTACTTACCCAAGGAGGTGAAAGACTTGTGCACTCAACAATAGAAAACATTGCTGAAAGAAATGGAAGAAGATACAAATAAATGGAAAGATAGCTTGTATTCATGAATTGGAAGACTTAACTATTTTTAAGATGTTAGTACTACTCAAAGCAATGTACAGACTTCATTGTAATCACTTTTGAAATCCCAATGAGGCTTTTTGCAGAAATAGGAAAAAAAATTCATCCTAAAGTTTATGTATTATCTCAAGGGACCCTAAATATCCACAATAATCTCAAAAAAAAAAAAAAAAAAGATTTGAAAAGTTAAAGGTCTCACAATTCCTGATTTCAAAACTTACTACAAAGCTGTAGTAATCAAAACAGTGTGGTGCTGGGATATAGACAAATATATAGACCAATGGAATAGAATAGAGAGTGCAGAAATAAACCCTCAAATATATTGTCAAATAATTTTCAGAAAGGATGCCAAGGCCATTCAGTGGGGAAAGAGTGGTGATGGGGAACCTGGATAGCCACACGCGAAAGAATGACATTGGGCCCTTATAACATATTCAAAAATTAACTCAAAATGGACAAAAATATAAACATAAGAGCTCAAACTTTAAAATTCAGCCTTAGTTTGACTTCTAGAACGAAGTACCGTAGACTGGGTGGCTTGTAAACAACAAACACTGGTGTCTTATTCTGGAGGTCGGACATGAGAGACCAGTGACAGCACGGTTGGGTTCGGATGAGGCCACTCTTCCCAGTGGCAGACGGCCACCTTCTCTTGTGGAAAGAGCCCCAGCCTCTTCTAACAAGGGTGCTGGTCCCATTCATGAGGTCTCCACCCTCATTACCTAATTACCTCGCAAAGGTTCCGCCTCCAAAGACCATAACATTGGAGTATTTCCCACCTCCCCCAAAAAAGTGCCAAATGCCTGATGTAAAAGGAAAAGCGTTCAGTCGCTGTGCTCCAGATCTGCAGATAACACGTCTGACTGTCAGCACCATAAAGACGATCATTTGGAAAATCCGGTGATATTTTTTCGCTTTAACGCAAATGTTTTGGTGTCAAGCAGATTGAATTTGTGGGGAGTTTTCCTGTTGGTGTGACCGTTCACTGACCATTCGGAAGGAAGAAAATACGGAACAGATTGCTCAAGTGTAAAGGAGTCTGAAACTGTCTGTCCTCAAGCCTGCACGATTCGGAGCCGTTCTGTGTCCCTTTCCATAGACGTAGGAATTAAAAGTCTGGATGCAGCAGAGCCGTTTGACCAGCCAGCCCCTCAGGGTGGTCCCTGGGTCTGGGTAGCCGTGCTCACCAGAGCGGCCTGTGGGGGCAGCTCCCAGGGCCAAGCCAGAGAGGCCAGAGCACTAGACTAATGTTATAATTCCAAGTGTACGTAGCAGAGAAGACAGCTGTGCCCGTGTGTGTGTGTGTGTGTGTGTGTGATTGTGCGTCCTGTGTGTGTGTGTGTGTGTGTGAGTGATTGTGCCTCCCGTGTGTGTGTGTGTGTGATTGTGCCTCCCGTGTGTGTGTGTGTGTGTGTGAGTGATTGTGCCTCCCGTGTGTGTGTGTGTGTGTGATTGTGCCTCCCGTGTGTGTGTGTGTGTGTGTGTGAGATTGTGCCTCCTGTGTGTGTGTGTGTGTGTGTGTGTGAGTGATTGTGCCTCCCGTGTGTGTGTGTGTGAGATTGTGCCTCCCGTGTGTGTGTGTGTGTGTGTGTGTGATTGTGCCTCCCGTGTGTGTGTGTGTGTGTGATTGTGCCTCCCGTGTGTGTGTGTGTGATTGTGCCTCCCGTGTGTGTGTGTGATTGTGCCTCCCGTGTGTGTGTGTGTGTGTGTGTGTGTGTGTGAGTGATTGTGCCTCCCGTGTGTGTGTGTGTGTGTGTGTGTGTGTGAGTGTGTGTGTGTGTGAGTGTGTGAGAGTGATTGTGCCTCCCGTGTGTGTGTGTGTGTGATTGTGCCTCCCGTGTGTGTGTGTGTGTGAGTGTGTGTGTGTGTGAGTGATTGTGCCTCCCGTGTGTGTGTGTGTGAGTGTGTGTGTGAGTGATTGTGCCTTCTGTGTGTGTGATTGTGCCTCGTGTGTGTGTGTGTGTGTGTGTGATTGTGCCTCCCGTGTGTGTGTGTGTGAGTGTGTGTGTGTGAGTGATTGTGCCTCCCGTGTGTGTGTGTGTGTGTGTGTGATTGTGCCTCCCGTGTGTGTGTGTGTGTGTGTGTGTGATTGTGCCTCCCGTGTGTGTGTGTGTGTGTGTGATTGTGCCTCCTGTGTGTGTGTGTGTGTGTGATTGTGCCTCCTGTGTGTGTGTGTGTGTGTGAGTGATTGTGCCTCCCGTGTGTGTGTGTGTGTGAGTGATTGTGCCTCCCGTGTGTGTGTGTGTGTGTGTGTGTGTGAGTGTGTGTGTGTGTGATTGTGCCTCCCGTGTGTGTGTGTGTGAGTGTGTGTGTGTGTGATTGTGCCTCCCGTGTGTGTGTGTGTGTGTGTGTGTGATTGTGCCTCCCGTGTGTGTGTGTGTGTGTGATTGTGCCTCCTGTGTGTGTGTGTGTGATTGTGCCTCCTGTGTGTGTGTGTGTGTGATTGTGCCTCCCGTGTGTGTGTGTGTGTGTGTGTGTGTGTGCCTCCCGTGTGTGTGTGTGTGAGTGTGTGTGTGTGTGTGTGTGATTGTGCCTCCCGTGTGTGTGTGTGTGTGTGTGTGAGTGATTGTGCCTCCCGTGTGTGTGTGTGTGTGTGTGATTGTGCCTCCCGTGTGTGTGTGTGTGTGTGTGATTGTGCCTCCTGTGTGTGTGTGTGTGTGTGAGTGATTGTGCCTCCCGTGTGTGTGTGTGTGTGTGTGTGTGAGTGATTGTGCCTCCCGTGTGTGTGTGTGTGTGTGTGTGTTTGAGTGTGTGTGTGTGTGATTGTACCTTCTGTGTGTGTGTGTGTGTGTGATTGTACCTTCTGTGTGTGTGTGTGTGTGTGTGTGTGAGTGATTGTGCCTCCCGTGTGTGTGTGTGTGTGTGAGTGTGTGTGTGTGTGTGTGTGTGTGTGTGTGTGTGATTGTGCCTCCCGTGTGTGTGTGTGTGTGTGTGTGTGTGTGTGTGTGTGTGTGTGTGTGAGTGTTTGTACCTCCTGTGGATGTCGGCTAGAGACTGTCTCAGGAAAGCTTCTGCCTTTGGCGTGTTTACTGCTGTCAAGAGACCCTGCCCACAGCATTATAGACCCCAAAGAAAAATGTTCTCCTCCTACTCAGAGATGTTCGAACAGGAGTGGTGGTCTGACAGTGACTACACTCGCAGGAGAATGACAAATAGCAAGGCCCAGCTGTCCCTCGCTACCATCAGGGGATTGGTTCTAGGACCTCCAAACACACCACAGTCCCAGCATGCTCAAGTCCCACAGTCTGTCCTGCTGAACCCCGGACAAAACAGGTCGGCCCTCCGTATGAGAGGTTTTTGCATCTCATGAATACACACTGGGTTGAAAAAAATCTGCGTTTTAGTGGACCAGCCAGGTTTAAACACATGTTGTTCAACGGTCCATTGTATTCGTTCACAATACAGATTTCATTTTAGAGAAAAAAAAAAAAAGCCCAAAGGAGAATAAAAGCTTTTCACAAAGTTCAACGTTATGCAGTTGTTTTTGTTTTTTTGTTGTTGTTTTCTTGAGATGGAGTTTTGCTCTGTCGCCCAGGCTGGAGTGCAGTGGCACGATGTCGGCTCACTGCAACCTCGGCCTCCCGGATTCAAGCAATTCTCCTGCCTCAGCCTCCTGAGTAGCTGGGATTACAGACGTGCACCACCGTGCCCAGCTGATTTTTTTTTGTATTTTTAGTAGAGACGGTTTTTCACCATGTTGGCCAGGCTGGTCTTGAACTCCTGACCTCAGGTGATCTGCCCGCCTCGGCCTCCCAAAATGTGGGATTACAAGTGTGAAGCACCACACCCAGCACTTTTTTTTTTCCCCCTGAGATGGAGTCTCGCTCTTGTCACCCAGGCTGTAGTGCAGTGGCGTGACCTCAGCTCACTGCAACCTCTGCCTCCTGGGTTTAAGTGATTCTCCTGCCTCAGCCTCCTGAGTAGCTGGGACTACAGGCGCCCGCCACTACACCCGGCTAATTTTTGTATTTTCAATAGAGACAGGATTTCACCATGTTGGCCAGGCTGGTCTCGAACTCCTGACCTCAGGTGATCCACCCACCTTGGCCTCGCAAAGTTCTGGGATTACAGGCGTGAGCCATCGTACCTGGCCAAAAGTTGTTTGGATTTTTTCTGTTTTGCTTTGTTTTGTTTTACCCCATCCACTGCCTCCCTGTGTGACCTCATGACATCAAGAAAACAGCGCACGGTGCAGATAATCTCGGCTGAGGTGTGTAGTCATGGTGACTGCCTCGGTGGGCAGCTGACTGCCGTGCTGGGCTCATGTTTTAAGAGCACAGATAGTCTTTACGCAGAGGCAGGCCTTTGGTCTGTGTAGCACCTGGGGTTCTACTGAAACCAAGTAGCCAGAGCCAGAGGACAACTTGCCTGTGAGGAGTCTCTTGGTTAATGCAGCAGCCAACCTTGGGAGAAAACTGCTGAAGAATCCTGGAATTGACACAGCATTGCTTAAGCTGCCCCCATTCCTCAGCCTTTCCATTCAAAACGCCACTTTTGGAATACTGTTTAAAAAAATAGTAAGGAAATGTCAATGAACTTGTTATCTTTAAAGGAATATCTTTTTTTTTGAGATGGAGTCTGGCTCTGTCGCCCAGGCTGGAGTGCAGTGGCACCATCTCGGCTCACTGCAAGCTCCGCCTCCCGAGTTCATGCCATTCTCCTGCCTCAGCCTCCCAAGTAGCTGGGACCACAGGCGCCCACCGCCATGCCCAGCTAATTTTTTGTATTTTTAGTAGAGACAGAGTTTCACTGTGTTAGCCAGGATGGTCTCGATCTCCTGACTTCATGATCTGCCCACCTCGGCCTCCCAAAGTGCTGGGATTACAGGTGTGAGCGACTGCACCGGCCTAAAGGAATACCTTAAGAGAGATAATGGAAATTATGCCGGGCGCGGTGGCTCATGCTTGTAATCCCGGCACTTTGGGAGGCCGAGACGGGCGGATTACAAGGTCAGGAGATCGAGATCATCCTGGCCAACACAGTGAAACCCCGTCTCTACTGAAAATACAAAAATTAGCTGGGCATGGTGACAGACGCCTATAGTCCCAGCTGCTCAGGAGGCTGAGGCAGGAGAATGGCTTGAACCCAGGAAGCAGAGGTTGCAGTGAACCAAGATCATGCCACTGCACTCCAGCCTGGGCAACAGAGCAAGACTCTAAAAAAAAAAAAAAAGATAATGGAAATGTATCCCCCTTTAACTGTGCGTAACAACAGCAAGTAACCACTACCTGTGATGAGAAGGGCTACCACCATTTTGCTGAAGCTTATTTAAGGCGCTGTGCTAAGGAATTCTCGTAGATGGTATTTGAGCCTCATGACAACCTCTTTTTATAAATAGGGAAACTGAGGCTGGGAGAAACTAAATGAGCTGCCTGAGATCATAGTTTGGAAAGTGGCAGAAGCTGAGCTCGGTGGCACACACCTGTAGTCCCAGCTGTCCAGGAGGTTGAGGTGGGAGGATGGTTTGAGGCCAGGAGTTCAATGCTATCAGCACATTTATGAAAATGCACTGCTCTCCAGCCTAGGCAACATAGACTTTGTCTCTTAAAAAAATAATAAAAACGTTTTAAATTTTAAAATGAAAAAACATGGCCAGAATTCTAGCCTATGCAATGGCTACCCGCCTCAGAGACCTGTTACCCTTACAGATGTAAACCTGTGCTGATGGCGGCAGCCTCCGTCTGTATAATACTAAATTGTCATCAGATAATTCTTGTTACCTTTTTTGTTAGTGCCTTTGTTCCAGGGAGAAAGTAAGAGAATAAGAACATGCTTGCAAGGCACTGCGCATACAAGAGGCCTCTGAGAGCTGCTGCCAGACCTGTGTGCCCCCAAAGCAGGTGCCTTCTCGTAAGCATCCTGGGGCAGGTGTAACAGCCCCTGATGAGTCCTGCTCAGTGTGATGTGGTCTCAAGGAACTGGTCCTTATTGTGGTCAAACGTGAGTGATTTGAGAGTAATGTAACTTAAAAAGTAAACCAGAATTCATTCAGAGTGATCCCCAGAGTAATGGCCCTCTAACCCACTGGCATTCCAGGATGCTTTCCTGAGTTTCTTGGGTTTGGAGTGACTCCATGCGCCCTGGGAACTGTGCAGAGCCGCCATCTCCCACCCCTTGCGGACATGCAGCACCAGTGTCTGTTGGACGTGTGCACATCTGCTCACGTGTTGCAGCGGAAGAGGACTGAGACCCGCTGCAAGGAAGTGTTCAGTGCATGTATAGTGAGGTCATGAATGAACAGCTGGGTGAATGGGTGAATGGCATTTCAGTCTGTATGAAGTTATTAACCAGGTTTTGTTCCTATTGCTCAAAATTCTGTGAACTACTTTCAGTATTATTTCACAGCTTGTTTGAGTAATACAACAATGCAAGCATTAGCCGAGAACATCAGTGCCTTCATTGTTGATTAAAATTGGCCCCATAATGAGGATGTGGGAATGCTGCCATCTGAGCAGAAGCCAGCTGTGTAGTGAGCCCCCTTCTCCCTGAAAGTGTTCTCTGTAGCATGTGGGGTGAGTGAAAAGACCCCCAGCCTAGACAAGGGAGACACATCTTTGTACTCAGCTGTCTGCACTCTCAGTTGGCACAAGTCCCTTGGAGGACTCCGGTCACAGAGTCAAATCCTTGTTTTGCATAGAGATGGAGCAGGAGCCAGCAGGCTTCTCCGGCAGCGCCAGAGGTTTAAGGGCTAAGGACGGGGACCTTGCTGACAGTCAGCGTGTGACAGCCTTGGTGGAGTGACCAGAGGAGGCTGTGGAGTGAGCATTAGCTAATGGTACGGGGTGGCTGGGATTCAGCCTTTCTAGAACTCCAGTCAGTCTTCCCATCTAGGTTTTCTGCGTAGCAGCCTGGGGCACAGAGCTGGAATGCCAGCCTTCTCGAGTTTTGGCCTCAAGCTGTTCCACAGCATGTTGTAGTTATAATGTCCCCTATGTACCGTGTGGGTGAAAGGCCTGGGAAAAGAGTTTCCTATAAAAGTAAATAAATTGGGGCAGGGGGCAATTGTCAGTAAATAGCTAAATAAATTATTATGTAGCCATAATTTTTGTTAATTATACCTCTAAAGCTGGAAAAAACTGGTGGTGGTGGAGGAAAGTACTTACGTTATACTCTGAAGACGAGAATATACAACAATATAACCTCATTATGGTTACAACTGTATAAATTTAATGTATGCAAATGAACAAGCATTAGAAAAGCACTTAAAGAAAGAAATCAGCCGGGCGCGGTGGCTCACACCTGTAATTCCAGCGGTTTATGAGGCCAAGGCAGGCAGATCACAAGGTCAGGAGATCGAGACCATCCTGGCTAACGTGGTGAAACCCCATCTCTACTAAAAATACAAAAAAACAAAATTAGTTGGGCATGGTGGCAGGTGCCTTTAGTCCCAGCTACTCGGGAGGCTGAGGGGGGAGAATGGCATGAACTCGGGAGGCGAAGCTTGCAGTGAGCCGAGATCCCGCCACTGCACTCCAGCCTGGGCAACAGAGCGAGACTCCATCTCAAAAAAAAAAAAAAAAAAAAGAACTCTGTTTAAGTATTAGGATGATGGGACTGTAGATGCATTTCCTCCCATTTTGGATTTTTAATTTTGCTGTTACATTATTCCCGCAAAAAACAAAAGCCAGGCAGGAAAAGTTCCCATCTCCAGACCATCCCGTCTGGCAGATGTCCCAAGGCAGGAATGACCTGCACTCCTTTTCTACCACTGGCCAACTCTCCTCCTGCTCTAGGCTTAGTTCTCAGGCTTCGAGAAACTCAGGGCAGGACACCCTTTTCCCACCCCAGCAAGCAAAATGAACAGATAACAGTTGTGTCCTTGTTTTGAGCAACAGGAGCAGATGGGACCCACACTGGTGGGCTGCCTGGGAAAGGTCCAGGGCTGGCTTGGCCCTGGCAGCAAGGCCGAGGAAGGTGGTGTGGTGGGGAGGAGACCCAGGGCTGCAGGCATGCCCTGAGTTACCCTTTGCACCCCTTTCCCGGCTTCAGGAACTCTCTGTGGGATGCGTTAGACCTGCTGACAGGCTGGATAAGGCCAATGAGAGAGAGAGGGAACAGAGAAGAGGGGCACCTGGGTTCACAAGCCTTAAGAAAGAATTTAGTTACTTATTTAACAATGTGTGTCACCCATATAGGTCTGGGAAATGCATTTGAAAAGACAGTGCAGAGGTGCAGCACCAGGATACAGGTGGATTTGGGAGTCTAGAATGTCTTTGGTTGTGTGTGGTACAAGGGAGAATATGCATACATGTATTACGTGTGTAGTATTTAAAGTACACATATAGAGGAAAAGATGAGACAAGTCTGTGAGATGTCAACAGCAGCAGTTCTTAGTTATGGGTGCTGTGAATTTCCCAGAGAGGAGGAGAGAGTCCTTTAGCCCGGCATGGTGGCGCTAGCCTGTAATGTCAGCACTTTAGCAGGCTGAGGCCGGATCACTTGAGCCCAGGAGTTCAAGATCAGCTTGGGCAGCACAGCGAGATCCCCATCTCAATAGATGTATTGGATGGATGGATGGATGGATGGATGGATGGATGGATGGATGGATGGATGGATTGGATGGATGGATGGATGGACGGGTGGACGGGTGGACGGATGGACGGATGGATGGATGGATGGACGGACGGACAGAAAGAGACAAATATTTAGATAGCTAGATGGCCTAGATTGCTTGATGAATGGGTAAGTTGGATAGGCGGAGACAAATGGATAGAGATAGATGAGAAGGACAGACGGATTAGATGGATGAATGGACAGAGAGAAATAGATTAGACAGAGATAGATGGATCCATCGATGGATTAGATCGGTTAACATAGTCCTCGCGTTCAGGGAAGCCGCGGCGGTGCCGCCTGGCGCAGCGGCCTCTGCCCAGACACTCAGCGCTGCAGACCGGGAGGGAGGCCGGGCCCGTGCGGGACGCGGGACGTGCGGGATGCGGGCTGGGGTGAGGGAGGAGCAGCAGGCGCGCCCCGCGCGGTTTCCGGTCTGGGTGGCGGGGCCGCTGTCCGCGTGGGGTGCGGGAAGGGAGCGGGGCGCCGGGTCAGCCAAGGGCCGGGCCTCGGGGGCGCAGCCGGCTGGACGGGGGCTCCTGGAGGCACTTGGCCGGGTTTGCTCGCTTTTCGGGAAATAAGGCCACTGGGGACAGTCGCTGCGTTTTCAGGAACCGCTCAGCCCCTCTGAGTGCCCGGCAGAGGGACCCGGCGGCGTCCCCGGCAGCGGCTGCCTGGGCTCCCGGAGAGAGGAGCGCCCCTGCGGGCCGAGCCTGGGCCCCGGGCGGTGGGAGCGCGTCCGCCCCTTCCCGACTCCGCCCCTTCCCGACTCCGCCCCTTCCCGACTCCGCCCCTTCCCGACTCCGCCCCTTCCCGACTCCGCCCCTTCCCGACTCCGCCCCTTCCCGACCCCGCCCCTTCCCGACTCCGCCCCGCTGGCGCCGGAGCCCCGCCCCGGTCTGTGTCCGCCACGCCCGGCCCTGCCCTCAGGTTACAGGCGCTCCCTGAGCCGCCTTCATCCGCGCACCGCCGTGTGCTGCTGGCGCCGGGGCCCTCGGAGCGCAGGGATGGCCCAGCCCGCGCGTTCCCGAAAATTCCCCACACGCGGGCTCCTCCCGCGGAGTCCCAGCTCTCCCGTGACGGCCCCGCGGACCCCGCTCCGGGCTGAAAAGGGCCCACGCGTGCCCTTGGGAAGAATCTTTCCCGGGGCCTGTGGCTTGTCCGTCTGCCCCGTGAATACGGACTGGAGACCCTCGCGGGGAGCCGGCCCGTCTCGGACGGGGGTGTCCCTGCGAGCGCGGAGCTGCGCCCCCGGGGCCGCCTCGGCCGGGGCGGCCCCCACCCCGCCTGCCCCCTCGGGCGGCCCTGACTGCGGGTGTTCAGGCGTCTGGAGCGTATTTCAAGCCCGCGGGTGTGGAGCGCGAGCCGTGTTCCACCTCCCGTCTCATCTGGCCAGGAGGTCGGCGTCTCCACGTTTCCTTTTGTTCCCAGCCCTGCATGTGGACATGAGATCTGACACGGGGCCAGCTCTTTCTCGCTGCACGTTTTTTTGTTTGTGTGTTTGTTTATCCATTTTTTTGTTTTTTTGATACACTCTGTGGCCCAGGCTGGAGTGAGCGGCGCCATCTCAGCTCAGCGCAACCTCCGCCCCCGGGTTCCCGCCATTCTCCTGCCTCAGCCTCCCGAGGAGCTGGGACCACAGGCGCCGCCACCGCGCCCGGCTTATTTTTGTATTTTTAGTAGAGACGGGGTTTCACCGTGTTGGTCAGGCTGGTCTCGAACTCCTGAGCTCGGGTGATCTGCCCGCCCCGGCCTCCCAAAGTGCTGGGATTACAGGCGTGAGCCACTGGGCCCGGCCTCGCTCCACGTTTTCTGCAGATCCTCCTTTCCAGAAGTTGTGCTTCATGTTTTTAGGTGCTGCGGGGCTAATGATTTTCCTGTTTCTTGTTCCCCACTCTCCTCCCCTTCCCCTCCGCCAGGAAGGGTGCCTGTGGCCTTCAGACAGCGCCGCACCACGGCCGGGCGCCTCGGAGGTAAGGGGCCCCAGCAGGTGGGGATGAGGGGTCCCGTCCCTGCCACGTGGGGGGAAGGGGAGGGGCCTCGCCAGGCGGGCTGACACTTTTGGAGGAAAGCATTGCCTAGAACTTTGGTCAAAAGCGGGAGGGGACTTCCCCTAGAATCTTCCAGGGATTATTCGTGCTAGTCTAAAGCTCCTTATCAAAAACAATTTGAGAATCACATATCTATACATGATCCCATAAGCTTCTACTAATGTGCCTTGGCAAGTGTGGGCATAGTTTATAAATATCAGCATGATTCATTCCCACATCTCCAAGTGTAATAATGTGGATTTTAAAATAACTTTTTTTTGCCTTTAAGTTAAAAATAATGGTGTGAGAGAAATCAGTATCTCTATGTATGTGTGTAGATATGTGTGTACATTAAATGCATGTATATACACATGTATGTATACACACGTATCTGTGCATATATGCGCGCGTGCGTGTGTGTGTATATATATGTATATAAAAGAGCCCTCTTCTAGAATAAACTGGGATGGTAGAACAAATGAGAAGATTTTGTAAGAAATATACTACCTGGATTCATTTTGAAAAAATAAATTATGATAATCATATTTACTTGAGTAAAAACATTTTTCATGTCAGTGACTAAAAATAACTACAGGAAACTTTTACTCAGATTCCAAATAACTGGAAAAGTCTAGGAGCCACAAAGGAAAAACAGTCATTATTGGGGGATTTGTTAAAAAGTAATTGGTAGGGCAGTAATCTTCTCTAAGTAATCAATAAGTCGACCCAGCGCTTTGTATCTGCTCCATGTACCGCTGTGTGAAGCTGTAACTTCTGCTTACCCAGAGTCCTGGCTGGCGCAGTAGCTCATGACTATAGTCCCAGCACTTTAGGAAGCTGAGGCGGGTGGGTCACGTAGGCTCAGGAGTTAAGACAAGCCCTATGCACCATGACAAAACCCCATCTCAAAACAACAAGCCAGGCACGGTGGTGGCGCCTGTGGTCCCAGCTACTCAGGAGGCTGAGGTGGGAGAATCGCTTGAGCCCAGAAGGTTGAGGTTGCAGTAAGCCAAGATGGCAGCACTGCACTCCAGCCTCGGTGACAGAGCCAGACCCTGTCTCAAAAAAAAAAAAAAAATTAAGATAGATAAATAAAAGTAAAAACTCGGAGCCCCTCCTTACTTTTCTGAATCGTAGGTTCTAGGTTCTAGAGCTGGCAGGGACCTGAGAAAGGAGGCAGCCTTGTCCTGTCCTCGTAAGTTGTAGAGAAGCCGAGTCCTGGACAAGGTCACTGGTGACCGGATCCGAGTGCAGGCTGCGGTGCTGTTCGCCCTGTGACTCTCCAAGGGGAAAATGCACACGTAGCACACACAGTAACTGCCAGGAGCCCGAGCTTTCAATTACCCACAGCTCTCCATTGCTCAGCCCTCCCGGATGCCCTAGGATCTGGCAAGGTGAGTGGTCTGTCACAAGGAATCAGAAAAGTAAGCTTTTTTTCTGGAATTGGATTTTCCTGTTTTTTTCCTGGGAGAGGGTGTTCAAACTGGTAGTAACAGACCAAGCGTGACTTTCCTTGATTCTGACACGTTTATGGTCATCATTGCGCGCAAACCGTCTTCAAGCCTCTTCTCCTTTCCTTCCAGATCATGCATGCCCCGCGGTCCAGGGACAGGTTCACAGCGCCCTCCTTCATCCAGAGGGATCGCTTCAGCCGCTTCCAGCCCACCTACCCCTACGTGCAGCACGAGATCGATCTTCCTCCCACCATCTCCCTGTCCGACGGTGAAGAGCCACCTCCTTACCAGGGGCCCTGCACCCTGCAGCTCCGGGACCCTGAACAGCAGATGGAACTCAACCGAGAGTCCGTGAGGGCCCCGCCCAACCGAACCATATTTGACAGTGATTTGATAGACATTGCGATGTACAGCGGGGGCCCGTGCCCACCCAGCAGCAACTCGGGCATCAGTGCAACCACCTGCAGCAGTAACGGGAGGATGGAGGGGCCGCCCCCGACGTACAGCGAGGTGATGGGCCGCCACCCCGGCGCCTCGTTCCTCCATCAGCAGCGCAGCCACGCGCACAGGGGCAGCGGACTGCAGTTTCCGCAGAACAACGCAGAGAGCACAATAGTACCCGTCAAAGGCAAAGACAGGAAGCCTGGGAACCTGGTCTGATTCCCTCCAACCTGCACTTCAGCTGGAGGAAGAAACCAAGGAGGGAGGCGGCCGCTGGGCCCCCGCGCGGTGTTGTTCAGTTTTACATGGTACAAATAAGTAAAACCAAATGAGCAAACACGGCCTTTGTTTCTGATTCCTTCTAGGGGAATTGCATGCAAACTAGACTGAAATGATACAAACTTCCGTCTGGTTTGACCGCAAACAGTGTTTATTTGGGGACGGGTTGGGACGGGGGTGTGGGCAGGGGAAAACAGAGAAAGGGATGCTTTGAAGAGATCATGAAATAAAACCCACAGAGGTATGTGATTTATTTAATTGTGAAAGGAGACTTTGCAGATACATGAGGCCAGAATGGCCTGTTTTATAATTGAGTAAAGAAGGAAGCATTATTATATATTATTGTGAGGAAGAACCAGCCAGTTTGCTTTTTCTCCTAAGGCGTGGAAGTTTTATGTTGTTTTAAAAATACGAATCGGAATTCCTGTTTTGTGTGCCAAGGTATAAAGTGGAGACGTCAGATGCGTGCAAGGAGCTCCTTTGTGTTGTGACGATGTGTTTTCAAAGTTGCACTATCTTAATGTTGAAAATATTTACGAGGGAACTGTTTTGCGTGAAGTTCTGTATGTTGTCTTTTCACCTGTGGATTGTAATCAGGCGCAAGGAGTATCCTGGAGTGGTCCCCAGAATCACCCAAGAAAAGATATTTGGGGATGTAGCCTAACATTTTACCAACTTACGTAAATCAAAAAAGTCATCATTGTTGCAGGAGTTTGCATCAAATAGCAGTGAATCGCTGAAGCTTTTGGAGACATTTGGGTGGAAGATAGGGAAGATTAAGTTCCAGCATTTCTGACTTGTTATTTTGAGTTACTCTGCTAATCTTAGGCTGCATATTTTATGAGAAAATGAACACATGCATTTATGGATCCAGTATCATGCAGTGCTGTTCTCATCCTCCAGCAGTGCAATTTCTCCAGTAATTTAGATTTTTTCACTATAGCATGAAATATATTCAAATACATACCTTATTTTATGCAATAAATTGTTTAAAATGCGAGGTGGTTATTCTGCATACTGTTGAAATATGTGACTCCTCAGTATATTCCATTGCCTCGACAGCTTAGTTCAGTTCTGCAGGGCTGCTCAGTTCACAGGAGGCTCCCAGCAGCCACCCCACATCCTGCCTACCGAGAACTTCGTGTGGGAGTGGTGTGGGTGGTGGTTTCGTATGCTTTGGAAGCCTCTAGAAATGACGGAAGAATGCCATGTTGCTGATCATGGTAATAAGCCATTGTATGTCACTAGTATTAGCATAGCATTCTAAAAGGAATGCAGTGCTCAGAACACACCCAAATTCCTGCAGGATTCTACCAAACCCTTCCCCAGGCCAGGCTTTGCACTGAAGGCAGGAACTGGACCCTCAGAGAACAGTGGAGGGGGCAAGTGACTGAAGAGCGCCGGGTAAAAAGCACAACATGCAGTTAAAATGCAACTAGAAAACTAATTTTAAATATTGTTAGTTTTAATATTCCTGATATTTACAAATACTCATTCTCATGTACAATTAAAAAAATAACTTTCTTCTGCAGATGTAAGCACTGGCTTTTGTAAGAGCAGCAGCCAACACGTTTAGCAGCCACTGCGCATGGAGAAGGGCTTGTCTGCAGCACAGTCTGCCGTGTGGAGGGGGGGCCTGTGGCCTCTTCACGTAACACGATGAGCTGGAATGATGATTCCGTGACTCCCATCTATGCAGCTTTAAAGCCAAATCCGCCCGCGTGTGTGTGTCTGTCTGTCTGTGGATCTCGCAGGTGAGCCCCTCCGTGCGGTGGCTGTGCTGTCACTGGAGACTGTTCCAGACCCCAAGGGTTGTCTGACCCTTGTCTGTTCCGTTCTGCTTCTTACCGCTGTAGGTAGGCCACGGTTTTTGTTTGTTTTGAGGATTAGAATTTCCATTACATTCATCCTTTTCACACAGTAACATCCACAGAACTAGTCCACCTCTTACAAGGAGAGAGGAAAAACAAGGGCACCAGTTGTCAGCTCCTGCCTACGACCCTGTGTGGAAGTATATACAGTTGAGAGTCACCGTGGAGGTTCTGAGACTGGACTCAGTCTTGTTCCACTGACACTTGGAAGGGTCTGCTGGAGAGAAACCAGCTCTCAGGGCAGGGATTGGCTGGGGGCCAGAGAGGACCTTCCCCAACCCTGGAGACGCCCTGAAGGTTCTCTGGCTCCCCAGATGAGCCTCTCTTCCTGTCAGGCGAAGATGAGGAGCCCGTGTTCCCAGCAGGCCCTGCTGGCGGGGACTTGCAGTGGATTCTCGGTCAGGTGTGTCCACAGACGCGGGGGCGAGATGAGTGATCTCATCATTCCAGTTCTCACTCGCAGGTTTGGGGAAGCAGGGGACGCAGTCCACAGCTCCAGCTCCCAAATGGCTTCACAGTCCTTCCTTCTCCACCTGCCTCGAAGGGGCTCAGAGACGAGACTTGTGAATTCCTTGGTAACTGCGAGTAATGAGTGTTTTGCACATGTCCACAGTGTGGGTGAGATAATTATGGAATTCAGATACCTTCAATCATCTTTCAAGAAAGAGGCTCCTGCCATTCAACCACCCTGAGAACTGCCCTTGTTAAATCGTTATTTAAGGACATATATATCAAACCATGACTCTGAAAGGTCTTCGAGGCTGGGGCTCTGTAATGAATTAGTTTAAAAGCCGAGATCATAACATGAATTAATAGTCAATTTCCCTTCAGCACAAGGCAAAGGTGATTTGGATCAGTAGCTCTTTTGAAGGTTGTGGCTGACCTGTTCATACCGTGTTGCCTCATGGCTAGCGTGGTGTTGAAAGAGTGGCGATTGTGATGATACAGCTTACACAGTGGGACCTATTGTTCTTTCAAGAACCCTTCTTTTAGCCTGTAGAACCCACGGGTCCAGTTTAGTAACCGCTGATTTAGGCAATCAATGACAGGTTTATAATCTCAGATAATTCCAGCAAAGTGAGGATTGCATTGTTAGGAAGAACATTTGGTGGGAGTGAACACTGCTGGGCACACGGCTGACTTTTGTCCCTTGTTCCAGGTGTAGCAGACCCAAGGCATCTTGATTCCCATCTATAAGAACACAAACTTCCAGCATATATTTACTTTTTCACAAGCTCTAGCATTCTTTTTAAATACTGAAGCAATCCTTAATGGAAAACAGATTTCATGAAACGAATTATGTATTCCAATAGTTGATCTCTTTTTGGTGTCCAAAATTTACTAATACAGAAGCTTGACAAGCATGTCCTCACCCTCCCCACCACATACACACAGGGACACACACCCAAGGCACAAGAAATCCCGAGAGAGCAGAGGAGAACTTTCAAAAGATTTATCATGCAGACGCATTTCCATTCACTATGTTGGCTCAAACTTATGAGGCAGGAAATAGGGGCCAAAAGTAAATGGGGGAGGCCTCCTGACACCAGCAGAGGAGTTTTGTACCCAGGCAAGGACTTCTACATATATCTCCATCTGATCTCTTTCACCTTTATTTCATCTTCGTAAGAATGAGAAAGGCTCAAAAGGAAGCACTTTTAGAAAAGCTGCTCTGACCTAGAATAATTCATCCAAATCCCTGCCTTCCTCTCTGCACCAACAGTTCCCGTCTGACAGGGGCCATCCTCTGTCTTCCATCCAGTGGCTCTTCTTTTTAGGAAGGCTCTGGTGCAGAGCGCTTCAAATACGTCCTCAGGCCAGGTACTGGTCGCTAGCACAGAGACACACAGCACCCAGCCCCGGGCCCTCCCTCAAAGGACTGGCTTGTGGCGTTGGTCACTCGCAGGCTCAGAGACGGTCGCTGTGGCCGCAGGGAGCCCGGCCGCCCACTCAGCCCTGACTGGATGCGCCCCCATCTCGGGGCTTGCTGCACTGCTCGCTTAATGAATTCTGCTACTTAGAATGGCAACATTAACTTTGTGTACCATTCATTTTTTTTTAATTTCCAAAGCTCAGCCGTGTATGAGAGAAAAAACTGGGAAAGATACTTGGTTTCTGTTAACTTTTGCGTTTCTTGCTTAAGTGATTAAAGCCAGTGCTTGCAGCCAAGGCTTCATGCCATGAACGTGCCCCACAGCCTGCCCTCTGCTCTCCTGCTCACACTCACCTACTGAGGGGAAAGGACAATTGAATGACAGATGGGCAAAGGGTAAATCTCCCCTTCTTGGTGCGAGGAAAGTCACAAATTAAATGTTGCTTCCAGCCCAGATCCTAAATGCCAGCTCTCAGCAGCCGCGTGGCTTACCGTTCACCAGTTCCACCACCGCCAGCTGCCAGCACCTCCACAGATCAGAGATGTGAACAGACAATGGAAAGCACTCTCAGCCTTGCAGTGGTCTGTACTTTTTAGGAACCAAGAGTTAAGCATTCTTTACTACCCAGCACACGTGTGCTTCGCAGAGTTCACGTTTATGTTACTGCCAGGGTTAGACGGTCATTCGCTGCTGCTGCTTCCCACTGGGTGCATCAGGAAGCTGCTGTCTGAGTGGAGAATGTCTTGCTGGGAAAGCAACGTCTTCCTTCATCCTTTTCTTTCTTCCCTCTGCGTGTCCTTGTTTTGTGTAATGCGGGAGAGGGTCAGAGCTATAGAGGTTATATATACACCATCCGTGTACATTATATATATGTAGATACAGACCCCTATCATGTCAGAGATCTGCATGTCAGTTTTTCAGCGACGAAGGTGCCTCGTGTTCTGAGTTCAGCAGATACAGGAACCCAGCCGCCCCCTCCTGCACTTGATGCTCCCACCTTTGTTGTGCCTCACTTAAAATGGTGCTTTTTTCAGTTGTCTGTCTTTTCTTATGTTTTTATTTGTAAGGTGCTGTATATAAGTTGAATATATTATGCACATATCCTACCCAATGGGTAGAACAAGCTGTTAATACTGTAATATAATGTATAGATGATACCAATTTTAACAGAAATGGCATAGAATTTGTGAATGCCTATGTGCTTTGTCCTCTTTTGTAAGGAAATTTGCAAATGGATGCATACAGATTAAAGTCTATGTAGTTTATTTTCCTATTAAATATCAATATTATAACACGAGAAAGAAGTGTGAACAAACAAGCAAGTTTATGACCAGCGTATATATAGCAATGGAAAGTTGCATCTTTGCTGTGAAAACACTTTAAAGAAAATACTTTTTAAAAAATCCCACAGCTTTTTGGTTGCCACTAGACGCTTCTTATTTGAATCATTTTAGTAATGCTCAGCTGGACCAGTGTTAGTTATATTTGAGTCAGAAAAATGTTTTTCAACTTGCTTTGTAATCTCCTGCATCTGTCTCCTGCTGCAGCATCACGAAGGTGTCAGCCTTAGTGAAAAGTGCACATTTTTGTTGTTAAATTGCAGAAACTGTGTCAGAGGAATAAGTCAATCAGCCTGCAGCAGAGGACTCTGTTCAGCTCCAGAGGCATCTGTGACCATCTGTGTCCAAGTCTCTCTGTGCCTTTTTGTTTTACAAACTGAAGCTGTGGAGCCAATGAAGTAACAGTAGAGATTGTAGGGAAATACCTCAGGAAAAACAAACCCACTTACAAGAAGACCCTGTTCTTAGAAAATGCGTCCAGTTATGGGTTAGCACTAGAAGAGACGTGGCTGTCAGCCAGCCAGGTGAGGACCTCTCATCCATTCCCACGCATGTCCCATCATAATCCTGACCCGAAAAGCAAACTCGGTTTTGCCATCAGTTAGAAATTACATTTTGAATTGTATATTGTTACATCTCTCTTCCAGCTTAGTTTTTAGTGTCTGATTGTGACCTCTGCATTTATCTTCAAATACCCTAATTTTAAAAAGAACGAACGAGAGAAGTGTGTAACACCGTATTCATTAAAACCACGGTTGAATCTTGGGTGTGGGTATCCTTTCGAGTGTTGCCCCGTAAGAGCAGTTTGTGGAATTTTGCCCGTCTGACCCATATTATCAGCTTATTCTGCCACAAAAGTGGAGTCTAATAAATTCCAAAGTTTTTATTTGCCCCATGGTGTATGTTCTTTGAAAATCACAATAGACGCATACCCCTAACATCCAAGAAACAAACAACCGATTATCCTTAAACTGAAATGGAGTCTACAAGGCAACTCCTAATGCTGAATGGATTAAAAGTCAGCCCTTTTAGGATCTGTCTGAAAGGGCCGTGACAAGGTGACACTCGTGTTGTTGTGGGTCCCGCGTGTTGGTTCCATCATATACTGTAGGGTGCATCCCTTGGGATTCAGCATTAAGAACTGAGGCTCGTTACTGTCAGAAACAAAGCTCCTACCCCCCAGGTTCAACCTTGTGGGAGAACTGTTGAGCATGAGAATGTTCTAGACTCAGAGGTACTGAAATTTGTGACCATATCATTGCTTCCTTTCTACAGGACGAATTGAGGCTTAAACTTGACTGTTAATGATACTGGTTCATTTGAATGTGCTCGTTGGTATGTTGCTATTTTTCATTTCATAGCTTTCAAAAATCATGCTACTTGTATACTTGTCTAGTTTAAGGCTATTTTAAAATATGTACAATACTATTTACAGCATTTAATTCATTTTTATTATAAAGCAATCTACTAAAAAAGTACAACTGTATTTGAACTTTTCAATAGTTGGTTGTGAGCTATGATAATCAAGTCATTAAAGTTTCTTTTAGCAAACATTTGTGCTTACTTTTCAACATAATTCCCAGTTACATACAGAAAATGATTTCCACCTGTCACGTATCTGCCTCTTTTACCTGAGCAATGGTGATGTAGTTCTTAGACCTAAGGTCTGTAATTGCAATACTTTTAAAGAAAGATGTTGCTCTAAGTGCTGTTTGTTAGTTATGAAATCAGATTTTTCTGCTTGTTCTTAATGCTGTGGTCAAACCATAGCACAAAATCATTAAAAATAATCAGCGGCATCCATTTGTCCCTTGGGTTTTTGTTTTTTCTTTATCTTTCAGCAACAAAGTACATGCATGGGGGAAATGCCGTGTGTTTTAAGACCTGTCTCAAAGAAACACTTCTTATGGTTCCCTGTCTAAACCTCCCATTCAGCTTGTGGTCACTCTGACTTTTCAAAAATCACTACTTCATATTCTACTAGAAGCAATTCTGGTCAGATCATGATTCCTTTCCCAGTGCTGGGTTCTACACAGGTCATTCAGACAGTCATCAGGTGCCCACATGCGAGGAGTCCCCAGGGAAACTGCTCACCCCGCAGGAGGCGCCCAGGAGGACTTTCCAGACGCCTTGAAGTCTTTGGGTGGCTGCCACGCAGAACCCACATGCTCAGCTCCCACACAGAACCCACATGCTCAGCTGCCACGCAGAACCCACAGGCTCAGCTCCCACACAGAACCCACACGCTCAGCTGCCACGCAGAACCCACACGCTCAGCTCCCACGCAGAACCCACACGCTCAGCTGCCACGCAGAACCCACACGCTCAGCTGCCACGCAGAACCCACACGCTCAGCTGCCACGCAGAACCCACACGCTCAGCTGCCACGCAGAACCCACACGCTCAGCTGCCACGCAGAACCCACACGCTCAGCTGCCACGCAGAACCCACACGCTCAGCTGCCACGCAGAACCCACACGCTCAGCTGCCACGCAGAACCCACACGCTCAGCTGCCACGCAGAACCCACACGCTCAGCTGCCACGCAGAACCCACACGCTCAGCTGCCACGCAGAACCCACACGCTCAGCTGCCACGCAGAACCCACACGCTCAGCTGCCACGCAGAACCCACACGCTCAGCTGCCACGCAGAACCCACACGCTCAGCTCCCACGCAGAACCCACAGGCTCAGCTCCCACACAACCCACAGGCTCAGCTGCCACACAGAACCCACAGGCTCAGCTCCCACACAGAACCCACAGGCTCAGCTCCCACACAGAACCCACACGCTCAGCTCCCACACAGAACCCACACGCTCAGCTCCCACACAGAACCCACACGCTCAGCTCCCACACAGAACCCACACGCTCAGCTGCCACACAGAACCCACACGCTCAGCTCCCACACAGAACCCACACGCTCAGCTCCCACACGCTCAGCTGCCACACAGAACCCACACGCTCAGCTCCCACACAGAACCCACACGCTCAGCTCCCACACGCTCAGCTCCCACACAGAACCCACACGCTCAGCTCCCACACAGAACCCACAGGCTCAGCTGCCACACAGAACCCACACGCTCAGCTCCCACACAGAACCCACAGGCTCAGCTCCCACACAGAACCCACAGGCTCAGCTGCCACACAGAACCCACAGGCTCAGCTGCCACACAGAACCCACAGGCTCAGCTCCCACACAGAACCCACAGGCTCAGCTCCCACACAGAACCCACACGCTCAGCTCCCACACAGAACCCACACGCTCAGCTCCCACACAGAACCCACACGCTCAGCTCCCACACACAACCCACACGCTCAGCTCCCACACAGAACCCACACGCTCAGCTCCCACACAGAACCCACACGCTCAGCTCCCACACACAACCCACACGCTCAGCTCCCACACACAACCCACACGCTCAGCTCCCACACACAACCCACACGCTCAGCTCCCACACACAACCCACACGCTCAGCTCCCACACAGAACCCACACGCTCAGCTCCCACACACAACCCACACGCTCAGCTCCCACACACAACCCACACGCTCAGCTCCCACACACAACCCACACGCTCAGCTCCCACACACAACCCACACGCTCAGCTCCCACACAGAACCCACACGCTCAGCTCCCACACACAACCCACACGCTCAGCTCCCACACACAACCCACACGCTCAGCTCCCACACACAACCCACACGCTCAGCTCCCACACACAACCCACACGCTCAGCTCCCACACACAACCCACACGCTCAGCTGCCACACAGAACCCACACGCTCAGCTCCCACACAGAACCCACACGCTCAGCTGCCACACAGAACCCACACGCTCAGCTGCCACACAGAACCCACACGCTCAGCTCCCACACAGAACCCACACGCTCAGCTCCCACACAGAACCCACAGGCTCAGCTCCCACACAGAACCCACACGCTCAGCTCCCACACAGAACCCACAGGCTCAGCTCCCACACAGAACCCACACGCTCAGCTCCCACACAGAACCCACGTGCTCAGCTGCCACACAGAACCCACACGCTCAGCTCCCACACAGAACCCAAATGCTCAGCCCAAATATGAACAAGATTCCTAACAATGGCAACTATTCCACAACAGAACAGACCTCCTCGGTGTGTTTTAAATTCTTTGGCATCGGAGGTCTCTAGTCAGTGATAATATAACAACAGAAAGGCTCTAACTTTCCCACCCCAAGAGACTAGAATGGTATTATCTCTATGCTCTAAATAAGAATACGGGTTCACAGATGATGACTGTGTGTGCACAAAACCCCACCCAATCTACCAAACTACTAGGGTGGATTTAGCATGGTTGCAGGATATGCAATTTATTTTTGCATTTCTATGTACCTATAATGAGCAAATGGAAACTGAAATTTTGAAAATACCATTCAAAATGGTATGGGCCCCAAGTCTGGGTATGGGCCTAAATTCTAATGGTACCTCCATTTTAGATTCTGATTTGAATTCTTTAAGATCATTTTGGAAAGGGGATTTGAAGAGAGCTCTAAGAAGGAGACAGCAAGGCAAAGTTTCTTTCCTGTCAAACAGCAAATAGTCACTAATGAACCACCCACACTCTGGAATACATTCTGTAATCTCTGAACTCAGCAGACCACTAGAGAAATATTAAAGATACCCCCCAAATTTGCTAACGCTCACACTATGCAAACTTTGTTCCTGGAGACAGCTCTGCACAGAAGGAATGAGGGGAATCCAGGCTTGGGATCCCTGCTCCTGCAGACCACAAGCAGCAAATCCAGTAAAACCTGGGGCTGGCTTGTCACAGTGGAGACAGGGCTCGCCTTGCCCCCACTGTCCCTGGGAGGCTGTACCAGCTGTCACTTTGGAAGCTGTCTCAGAGCCAAGGGTGTGGGAGCTGTTAGCAGAGGAAACAGGCAAATGAGAGGAGAGAGAAAAGACAACGAAAGGTATATGCTGAGCTGGTTCCCACTGCGGGCCAAGGGGCTCAGCCACATTAGAGAAACCGTGCAGGCCGTGCCTCTGAAGGACAGGAGGCTGGGACAGCTCACCTGCCCACGGCTGCGGAGTGCCCTTCCAGGTTCACCTTCCCAGCCACCCTGGCTGTAGACTGAGCAAGCTCAGAAGGCTTCAGCAAGAGACCTGAGACAGAAAAACAAAGGCTTGGAAGTGCTTGGAAACTGCTGGTGCATAAAGGAACCGCCCGCTGTGGCTGGAGCTGGTGTGGGAGCCAAGAAGCACCTGGCTCAGATGCCTCAGAGACAGCGCAGACCGAGACTGAGAGGACGGGCAGGGGTGGAGGGGATGACGGCAGGGGGAGAGGGCAAGCGCGTATGTCCAATGCCCACACCATTGCTTTCTGTCTGAACCCCTCCTTAACAATGGTCTCGACACCACCCTGCCCTGGGCCTCCTTAATGCTCCAAAGCTGGCGAATTTGGGAAGTTCTCCATTGTACTTCAGGGCCACCTGACTGCTCCCAAACCCCTCCAACTTCTGAAGCTAAGCAATTCCTGGCTTTCTTTCACCCACTTATTTTAGTCATTTGTTTTGCAAACAGAAGTATCAACAGCTGAGCAGAATCCACCTAGTCACACACTCACCTGGTTGCCCTCTCCCCAGCGCCCAGGGGGACACTCAGAAAGGCATGCTTGAAAGACTCCCTTGGAACCTTCCAGAGACCCGCCCAGCGTGGGCCACGGAATAAAGCCCCCTGTTCTGCTCTCCCATGACGACGCGTGCACAGCGTGTGAGTCTGTTGCTGGGAACATTCTAATTAGATTTCCTTCACTACACTGCCTTGATGTTTTGTTTGAATGGATTCTAATTCAAACACACATTTTAAAATAGCTTCCCAAAAGTCTTAATGTCATGTTTCTGTCAAGACTCTAGCTTTTGCCTTAATAATGCAAACCTCATTCACCCTACTTTACACTTTCATGTTAAAAAAATCAGAAGTGCAAAAGCTCACTTTTTGAACATAGCAGAGTGGTGACTAAAAATACTTTCAAAAGGACTCACTAGTAAGCACAGCTGTATATAGCGGCTCTCATATAACTTCCCCTGCTTACAAAGCCATTTGCATTTACAGAGTTGCGTTTGTCTTCACTGTGACCAGTCATCTAGAAGCACAAAATGTTCTAGCAGCCTACACCAGCACCTAGAGCAATCCACTCCGCGCAGGCCCGGGGGTCCAGCTCCTGCACGGGTGAGGCGCAGGCCCGGGGGTCCAGCTCCTGCACGGGTGAGGCGCAGGCCCGGGGGTCCGGCTCCTGCACGGGTGGGCGCTGTCTTTGGCGTGGGATTCCCAGGTGATCCGGCTCCTTGAATATTTCCTGCTTACAGTGAATGGGCAGCACAGGCTTTGAATCTTAATAGACTTGGGTGGTCTGAATGCTAGCTTCATCTCAAGTTAATTAACGTCCCTGACAGGTTTCAAAGTCTCATCTATAGAACAGTAACAGCAATACTTAACCCGGCAGGACAGCTGTGAAGACCCAAGGAATGTGCACACCATAAGGCCTGACATGTGGGGCTCCTCGTGAACCATGGCTGTTATCGCTAAAACTTTCACCTTCTAGGCCGGGCGCGGTGGCTCACGCCTGTAATCCCAGCACTTTGGGAGGCTGAGACAGGCGGATCACGAGGTCAGGAGATCGAGACCATCCTGGCTAACACGGTGAAGCCCCGTCTCTACTAAAAATACAAAAATAAGCCTAGCCTGGTGGCGGCGCCTGTGGTCCCAGCTACTCAGGAGGCTGAGGCAGGAGAATCACTTGAACCCGGGAGGTGGAGGTTGCAGTGAGCTGAGATCGTGCCACTGCACTCCAGCTTCAATGACAGAGCGAGACTCCATCTCAAAAAACAAAACAAAAAAAAACAATTTAAAAAACCTTTCATATTCTAGATTTAAATTTTTTTTGCCCAAATACAACAGATTTGTGAATGCCCTCCACACTAAATGGCCACAGCTTAAAATCTCAGTGAAATAGTCCCAGCACTCTGGGAGGCCAAGGGGGGCAGATCACCTGAGGTCAGGAGTTCAAGAATAGCCTGGCCAACATGGTAAAACCCTGTATCTACAAAAATACAAAAGTTAGCTGGGCATGATGGCGGGTGCCTGTAATCCCAACTACTCAGGAGGCTGAGGCAGGAGTATCGCTTGAACCCGGGAAAAGGAGGTTGCAGTGAGCTGAGATCATGCCATTGCACTCCAGCCTGGGCAATAGAGAAGACTCCATCTCAAAAAAAAAAATCCCAGTGAAATAAACAGGTGCTGATTTTATACCTACATGAGTACCACAGGGGCTTATAGCACCCAGTGATAAGGTACAGACCAAGTCCCTGGGCCCAGAACTTCCTTTCCATGAGTTCGAGATCAGCCTGGTCAACACGGTGAAACCCTGTCTCCACTAAAAATACAAAAATTAGCTGGGTGTGGTGGTGGCCGCCTGTAAGCCCAGCTACTCGGGAGGCTGAGGCAGAAGAATCACTTGAACCTGGGAGGCAGAGTTTGCAGTGAACCGAGATTGTGCCATTGCACTCCAGCCTGGGCAACAAGAGTGAAACTTCATCTCAAAAAGGTAATTCCTAACTTGCAAGGGAACACCTATCAATCATCAGGAAGCCATGAGGAGATTATTATTGGCTGGACAGAAACCTACAGAGGCAGCAGTCTTACACTGCCGGGTCATCAGAAAGGAAAGGGAAATAGAAGGGAACCGCCAAGCAGACATTGAAGCCAAAAAAGCCACAAGGCAGGACCCTCCGTTAGAAATGCTTACAGAAAGACCCCTAGTGTGGGGTAATCCCCTGCGGGAAACCAAGCCCCAGTACTCAGCAGGAGAAATAGAATGGGGAACCTCACGAGGACATAGTTTCCTCCCCTCAGGATGGCTAGCCACCGAAGAAGGAAAAATACTTTTGCCTGCAGCTAACCAGTGGAAATTACTTAAAACCCTTCACCAAATCTTTAACTTAGGCATCGACAGCACCCCTCAGATGGCCAAATCACTATTTATTGGACCAGACCTTTCCAAAACTGTCAAGCAGATGGTCAGGGCCTGTGAAATGTGCCCAGGAAATAATCCCTTACACTGTAGGCCGTACGTTTCAATCCCTGTATCTTTTAACCTCCTTGCTGTTTGTCTCTTCCAGAATCGAAGCTGTAAAACTACAAATCGTTCTTCAAATGGAGCTCCAGATGCAGTCCATGGCTAAGATCTACCGTGGACCCCTGGCCCAGCCTGATAGCTCACGCTCCGATGTTGCTAACACGGAAGGCACCCCTCCTGAGGAAATCTCAACTGCACCACCCCTATTACGCCCCAGTTCAGCAGGAAGCAGTTAGAACGGTCGTCCGCCAACCTCCCCAACAGCACTTGGGTTTTCCTGTTGAGACGGGGACTGAGACACCGGACTAGCTGGATTTCCTAGGCCAACTAAGAATCCCTAAGCCTAGCTGGGAAGGTGACTGCATCCACCTTTAAACACGGGGCTTGCAACTTAGCTCACACCCGACCAATCAGGGAGTAAAGAGAGCTCATTAAAATGCTAATTAGGCTAAAACAGGAGGTAAAGAATAGCCAATCATCTATCGCCTGAGAGCACAGGGGGAAGGACAATGATCGGGATATAAACCGAGGCATTTGAGCCAGCAACGGCTACCCGCTTTGGGTCCCCTCCCTTGTACGGGAGCTCTGTTTTCGCTCTATTAAATCTTGCAACTGCAAAATAAATAAATAAATAAATAAGTAAAACGTGTTTCTTCTACTCCTTTATTTTAGCTATACAGTTGTTGTTTTAATGAAGCACACTGCAGTGGGGGCAGGGTTTATTACAGTCTTTGTAACAAAATGTGAAAACCCAGGACCGTGGGAGAATAAATGGTTCCAAATCATTTGGCTTCTTGCCTTGCTTCCCCCACACCCTCTCCTGCCCTTCCTCCTTTCCCCTGGCTTTCCTTGTCTGAAGGACTCAGGGAAAGCACACGTGGGTCTGGGCACTGTCACTCTCCATTCTCTCCACCTGCCTAGCACCGTCCTGAAGCAGCTCTGGATGTACCCAGGGCCCTTGGGCAGCCTCTTCCGCTGATGGGCCTTCTCGTTCTGCATTCCCTCCGCTGACACTGGCCCACCTGCCTCCTTTCGGCATGGTACGTGCAAGCACTTAGCCTTGTGCCTTACTGACAACTCCGCTCTAAACCCCAGAACACATTCTTCCTGTCTCTCGCTCTGTCTCTCACTCTATCTCTCGCTCTGATACTTCCTCCACCATCTGCTGGTCTCCCTCTGTGAGGGTTCCAGCCAAGGAGAACTGGAGATGGGAAAGGCAGGGTGCCTCCACCCGCTGGGTCCTCAGCAGCCTGACGGGGGGGCCACTGCCCCTACGGCGTTCTCACCACACTTGCTGTTTAACCATGAGTGACAAAGGCAAATGCCACACAGCAATTCTAAGCCCATCAGCTGCATGAGACACCAAACCCCGCACACAGACACTGCGGGGGGCACAGCCTGGCTAGGTAGCAGGCGCTGCAGTGCAGAACTGCCCAGATGGCATATGAGGGGCCAGGGTTTTGTTTGCTTTGCATTTTATTGTGGTAAAAATACTTAACATGAGAGCTACCCTCTTACCACATTTTTAAGTGTATAATACAGTACACATTTTGTTTTAAGGATGGTAATTTTCATGGAATTCAGAGGCCAACCTCTGTATTTTGGTGAAAACTAACAGTTCTTAATCGAACTACTCAGCACTAAAATTTTCCACAAATGCCAGCTCCTCATTACTTCAGATGTTCCAGTGATTGGTAGCAATTAAGAGGAAAATTCCAATCTGAGCTGGCTCCCAGTATGCCCCAAGTACAGGATCGGAAGCTGTGACCACTGTCTGACCCTCCTCATGGCAGCAAAACACGAAACAGCAAACTCAGTTTGTACCAGCAGGGCAACGGGGAATTTCCTGAGGTCAAATCCTCCTTGGATGTGTGAAATATTTAAGCTTAGACGTAAAGAAACTAGATTTAATAACTGTTTCCATTACTTGCCTTCTAGTATGGATTTGGATGTTTCAAAATAGTGGCCGAGCACAGCAGTTCACACCTGTAATCTTAGGGAGGCCAAGGTGGGAGGATTGCTTGAGGCCAGGAGTTCAAGACCAGCCTAGACAACAGTGAGACCCCTGGCTCTACAAAAACCAAGCAGAGAAACAAACAACAAAACTGAAATGAGCTGGGCTTGGTGGTGTGCACCTGTGATCCTAGCTACTTGGGAGGCTGGGGTGCAAGGATTCTTTGAGCCCAGGAATTTGAGATTGCAGTGAGTTACGATCCTGCCACTGTGCTCTGGCCTGGGTAACAGAGCCAGACTCCGTCTCTAAAAAAATAAATATTCAATTAAAAAAAAAAGAAAAGGGGCTGGGTGCAGTGGCTCATGCCTGTAATCCCAGCACTTTGGGAGGCCAAGGCAGGTGGATCACGAGGTCAGGAGTTCAAGAGCAGACTGGTCAAGATGGCGAAACCCTGTCTTTACTAAAGATACAAAAATTAGCCAGGCGAGGTGGCGGGCACCTGTAATCCCAGGTACTCGGGAGGCTGAGGCAGAGAATTGCTTGAATCTGGGAGGTGGAGGTTGCAGTGAGCTGAGATCATGCCACTGCACTCCAGCCTGGGTGACAGAGCGAGACTCCATCTCAAAAAACAAACTCTCTCTCTCTCTCTCTCTATATATATATATATACATGGAAATAGCTACCTAACGGCTTTGCCAACACCAAGCTCACCCAGAAAGTGACAGACATCACTGAACTGGCTCACATAAGTCTCCTATCTCACGGTCCATCCCAGGTGAGGGAGAAAACGAAGCTGGAGCACAAGAGATTTTAATAAATACACGTTTCCTTCCTACAGTCAGAAACTGAGGTCACAGAACAGTGACTATCTTCCCATCCCATCACTTTAAAGACAAAAAGATGAAGAGATCTAAAAGAAGCTGAAAGCTAAGCTAAAGAAGATGAAAGCACCAGCAGAGGAGGAAGCTAAGGAATATTTATAATAAATTGACTTGAGCTTCTGTCTCCAAAAATACAAGGGATTTCAGAAGTCTTAAAGTCTGGCCTCTTACCTGAATAACTGGCACCAAAGGAAAGCACTAAACTGGAAGTTGAGATCCCAATTTTAAATCCAGTTCTCTTGTGCTTCTTTCTTCAACTAAAAATACTGGTTCTAATGTGACCCATGAAATGGCTGGTTCTATAGGTGTAGGATTTGATTTATGTTGCAAAAAACTATTAATTTAAAATGTGTTTGAAATGCAATTAATGATTGTTTCTCAACAAAAATTGCATTAGGTTTTGTGGACATATTTGTTCCATAATATTTTCAACTTTTTTGTTAGAATATGAGACTTTTATTTCAGGACTAAAAGAAGTGAGGAATGCAAACTGCGACGCACCGCGTCCTGCATCCTCTTGAATAATGAGAGGATAAGAAGTGCGTGCTGATGCAATGCTATGGCAACAGAGCCCTGTGATTCCAGCTCCAGGCTGCAGCTGAGTACGTGAGGACTTGTGGCGCCCTTATAAGAAAAAGAACCGGAGTCGCCACTATTCTTAGTAAAGCAACTGCGCTAATTAAGTCACCATATTAAGTGTCCAAAGAAAACACTGACTCAAATGGAATAAAATACACACTAGTCGAAATATGCTTCAGCCATTATAAAGTCGCAAATCTTGTACATAGACGGGCACAGACAGTAAGGCTGGAATACACGTGTATGAGAAAATGCCATGTGTTCATTTAAAAAAAAAAAAATCACAGGTTTTAGAGTTAAACATCTAACTGGTGTAAGAGAAGATACAGAATTGCCATGATTTCTTATCCCATGCTTAGAACAGCCTTTATGGAACTATCCAAACAGAGGATAAGGCTGACTTTTGCCATGTATTTGATTAAAAAATGAGGGGAAGTTCATTTTAGCAAAATAAAAAGGATGAAGTTTAGGTTTTAATGTTGTTTCTCTAAGAACTAAAAATGACCTAGTATCAGTCAAATGCAGCTGGAAGTTCACCGTCCTCCTCTTTGTGGAGACAGCGTGCCCATCCTCCCCTAGAGACCGCAGCAGGGAGGTCCACACAGAAACGTCAAGCAGGCCGGGCGCGGTGGCTCAAGCCTGTAATCCCAGCACTTTGGGAGGCCGAGACGGGCGGATCACGAGGTCAGGAGATCGAGACCATCCTGGCTAACACGGTGAAACCCCGTCTCCACTAAAAAATATAAAAAACTAGCCGGGCGAGGTGGCGGCGCCTGTAGTCCCAGCTACTTGGGAGGCTGAGGCAGGAGAATGGCGGGAACCCGGGAGGCGGAGCTTGCAGTGAGCTGAGATCCGGCCACTGCACTCCAGCCTGGGTGACAGAGCGAGACTCCGTCTCAAAAAAAAAAAAAAAAAAAAAAGAATCGTCAAGCAGTACGTGGACCTGACATGCTCAGGGCAAATTTGTCTTTTTCTTTCTCACTTCAAAGTTTTTCTAACATTTACATTATTCAAAATCCGAAACAGAAGAAGCTGGACAGAGGGAGGGAGACGGAAGGAAAAGACGAGAGGTTGTGTTCAATCCTCACGTTCAAGGAGAGTGAAAAGCTGCTTCGGCGGCAGGCAGGATGCGTCTAACCGTGCTCAGCTTTTCTCATGGGGCATGCTGTCCCGGAGAAAACACACTGAAACGTGCTTCTCCAGAAGCACCCTTCCTCCGCAGAGACGTGACACTCTGAGAATGCCTCTGGCGGCCTGTGCATCTCTCTACTATGACTGTCCAATCAAGTCACTAGAATAAAGAACCGGCTTCATGATCTCCTCTGCCCTGCAGGTTTCTGAAATCAGGATGCATTCTTTCTACTAAGGAAATAATTCTTATCGTAATTGCCATGGGATAATTATGATCTAAAATTACTATTGTTGGTGACTGTCAATGATGCATAAAGAAGAATACAGCTTGATTTTCAAAGCCTAACCCTGAAGAAGCAAGACAATTAAAAGCTTGTTTTGACTAGTTAAAATGAACAAACTTGACACAAAAGTCACAAAGGAAAAATTCTAGAGGGAAAATATCATCAACTGGCCTGACTTGGCATTTCTCTAAAACAAGTTACAAGCTCCAAGTGCAGGGGAAAGACCTTTCAAGAACCAGAAGGTCAGGCCAAAATTCATGACTGCAGAGGAACTGTGGGAAGCAGGTGTGGTCTCCCAGACCATTCAAGGCCAGAAAGGAAGAAAGAGGTCATGACTCCCACTGTCTTCAGGGAACATGATGCAGCACGTTCTGCAATCTCATGTAATAGTAACTTCATACCACGTAACATACAAATGATCCAAAAGAGAACAACGTTAACATCTGCAAAATGAACACGATGCAGCACGTTCTGCAATCTCATGTAATAGTAACTTGATACCACGTAACATACAAATGATCCAAAAGAGAACAACGTTAACATCTGCAAAATGAACAGGTAAAATTCCCCACCTCTGGTTCTGTAGATTTCTGGCTTAGGTGGTTGAATTCCAAGGCAGGCAGCGAAGAGGCTCCCACTTCCCAGAGTGCACATGTGCCCCTCAGGCATCTGGGCCAGTATGATCCGACGCACTGTGTGACCTTCATGCTTGTAAGGACAATTGAGTAGAGCTTTCAGTACCAAGAAATATAAACGACTTGCAAAAAAGATATTTAAACAGGCGCAAACAACTTGGATAACATTTAATTTATTTTATTTTAGGCCTTACAGAGACTCAATTTTGAAAATCAAAAATAAATGAAGGCCCTCATTTCAAAAAATGAACTTTGACCAACAGAAAAAATATGTTCACATTACCTAACAATCTGTATTTTCAGAAGGAACCTTTAATTCAGAAATGCATATCTCACAGAAACGTCTTCTCAACATATCATTTCAGAAAAAGCAGGAAAGATGACTTTTTTTGCCTCATTGGCTAAAAATCATCTTCTGTCCAATCCATTACAACTATCTTTTACAGTAGCCTGATTTACGTCTGAATTAGTTAAGAAATCCTGAATGACCCAAACCCAACACTAAGAACACAGAAAGAAGCTCCATGTGTCAAACATACAATTTCCTTCTTTTCTTCAAACACCTGTTCTGCTCATACCATTAAGATCTTTAAAATTCCTGGAATTATCTTCTAAGATCATTGAAACAAGAGAGCCACTATCTCCATTTCATCCTGAGCATAAAGCACTTGTAAATGAGTGTAGATTCTGTGACAAATAAACACGATTATATTTCAAAGGATAATTTATTATTTTCACTACTGGGAGGTAGGTAATCTCAATGTAAGCATTCTTTTTCTCCTTTCTTGAAATCTGTAAACAGCACCCTGTGGTATGCACAAAAGGCTGTCTCAGTAAAATACATTTTTTCATGTGGTTGGTTTTGCTCTTATTCCTGAATAAACTAAGTCTCTCACTTAATCCATCTTTCACTTCAAATACCAATTTGCTTAGCAAACCCTTTTTGTGCATTTCACAGAGGCGAATCTCAGTCCTAGCTCCCTCCCCACCCGGTCAACATACCTTGCATAAACGCAGACATGCATTTAGCCAGCCATGGTGGTGTGCACCTGTAGTCCTAGCTACTCAGCATGCTGAGGTGGCAGGATCACTTGAGCCAGGAGTTCAAGACTGCAAGTGAGCTATGATCATGCCACTGCACTGTAGCCTGGGTGACAGACTGAGACTCTGTCTCAAAAAAATAAATATAAATGTAGACATTCAACGAGACACGGGCCTGGTTCTGCCGAGCACTCGCAGTTCACAGAGGTTATAGGTGAATTAATCCCAACTGTAAGATGTACTGTAAATGAAATGAAATGAGGTCTATTATATATAGCAAACTATAATTTATTGTATATATTCTCAATTATTTAACGTGGCATATTGGTACTATATTCTGCTAGCCTGCTATTAATACTCCCAACTCAACATACTACAGGGGTCCCTGAAGCTTAAAGACTAGGTTAGCAATAAGCTGGCAACAGCATCTTTGTAACATTCCTGGTGCCAAGTAATACAACAGAACTTCTCACATCTCCAGAGAATTTTTTACTAGAGAATTTCATATCACTCAAGCAGTACCTCATTGTCTATTAGATAAACACAACATGATTATGAAACTGGATGGCAACAAAACTCAAATGGACTGAACAAAAGATGACTATGCAGGAAAAGCAAATTTCAGTTTCAGGATTATTAGTAATAAGAACCTCCAATTTATCCCCACTGAAAAATATGCAACACGAAAAGCAAAAGGAAATTGTTTTAGAAGAATTTCATATAACACAAGATTTTAACATAGGCAGTCTCCAGTGGTTAAAAAGAAAAAAACTAGGAATGTGTTTAATATCTAAAAAATAGCATTTAAATATGCAAAAGTGTGAATTATTTGATAAATACTTAAAACATGTCAATCATGTTTAGATTTGAAAACGTGGCGTCAGTGTGAAGCAGTGCATTCAGCCCTCTGTGTCAGGAGACAACAGAGCTGCCCGCCAAGACTGCAGACCCCCAGGAAGAAAGATTCCAATCACAGCGCATTCATTTAAAAAGCATTCTAATATAATAATCAGACTCATCAAATGCAAACTTTTTTTCCCCTTTAAACTACTCTTTAAATTTGGCCAAACTAAGTACTTGATACAAAAATGCTGGCAAAGAGCAGGGGTCCCTGCAAACTGTGTGGCAAACTCTGACATCCTCTTGCCTTAGCAGGTAAGTTAAAACAAGGACAATCTAAAAGGAGGCCATTCCCTCATCCAATTAGCAATGGAAGGGTTAGAACTGAAATAATCACTGTTAGAGCATAGGAAACAGACACACACATACTCAAACACACCCTACCACCCCAGCAACGCTCACAGCTGACAATGGCTGAATTTCATTACAAGCAAATGATTTAATTATAGCTTTGTTATTAAAAAAAAAAAAAAAAAAAACAATCAGCTGGGCGCAGTGGCTCATGCCTGTAATCCCAGCACTCGGAGAGGCTGAGGTGGGCGAATCACGAGGTCAGGAGATCAAGACTATCCTGGCTAAGACGGTGAAACCTCGTCTCTACTAAAAATACAAAAAATGAGCCGGGCACAGTGGCGGGTGCCTGTGGTCCCAGCTACTCGGGAGGCTGAGGTCAGGAGTTGGAGACTAGCTTGGTCAATATGGTGAAACCACACCTCCACTAAAAATACAAAAATTAGCTGAGTGTGGTGGCACATGCTTGTACGCCCAGATACTTGGAAGGCTGAGGTGGGAGGATCACTTGAACCTGGGAGGCAGAGGATGCAGTAAGCCAAGATCACACCACTGCACTCCAGTCTGGGAGAGAGAGGGAGGCTCCGTCTCAAAAAAAATAAAAAAATAAAAAAATAAAAAATCAAGTCGAATGCTCAAACAAGGATAATTTCCCTTCAATGCAAGATAAAAAGCAGCAGCCACAATTTAAAACTTTACTCCATAATGAAATCAGCATGAATTCTGAAACGAAGACACTGGGAAATTGCACTGGTTTGCAGAGGCAAGGCCCGTGCCTACCCCAAGGAGTTAGCAGTCTCCATGACAACCTGACTCCATTTTTAGTCTCCCAACCTTTGTCTGCTTGAGAACCATGAGCTTGAGTTACTGCTGAAAAACATTTGATTTTAACAATAAATTTAAGGTTTAATGATTGTTCACCTTTCCTCTGAAAGATTAGCTGAAAAGGACACAAATAATTCATGAGAGGTTTATGTTTGAGGCGATCACCACCAATACACACTTCGAAAAATACCATCACCATATATATATTTGCTTAAAAAAATTATGACAAGCTTCAGGTAAAAATAATTTTTAAAGGGTCCATTTTTCATTTACGTACAATCAATACATCGTATTTACATATATATGACTGAATCTTTATTCTATTTTCTTCATATAAGATATTTTAACTGGTAGGTAACTGCTCTATTCTGTTTTTATAGAAAGACTAAATACCTTCTTATTCACAGGCAGTTTTGATGATGCTAGTTTGTCTCCAAATTACGTACTGAATATAGTTAAAACCTTAATGAATAACATAAAAATTAAGATCCAGTATTAGCTTATTTTATGGGTCGCACTGGTTATTCCAGGAGTCAACTGCCTCTAGTGTGCATCAATTACAGCTGCAACAAAACAGAAATCAAGTGTGGTTCTGAAGACCTGGAAAAAGAAGTATGACTTCTACGACGTTCACCACTGCTTAATACTGCTACTGATGGGAAATTCTTACACTGGGTTCATTTCTTTCCTTGTAATAACACTGATTTTTCTAGTGATATTTAACTTTAAAAAGGTATTTTACTTCTTTAACCCTCAGAGAACTTGTATATTTAGACAACTAACCAAAAAAATAATCAGACACATGTATCTTTGCCCACAGTTTCCAAAGGGTTAAAGTGCAGGAATTTCCCACACTGCTATACTTCTATACTGCTGTAAGGCACCTTATTCCACTTTTTTCTTAAAGGAAACTTTTTCTTTGGTTTCTTGTAACTTTTCAGTGAGTCTGTCTTTTGTTTCTTCCATCTTCTCTGTGATAAGCCCCTTTGTCTCCTCCATCCTGTCCTGTAGATACTCCTTGACGGGTGGTGGCGTGGACATGTAGCCATGACTGCGCAGATACTTCACGGTGAAGGATGTTCCTCCCAAAGTCACGGTATACCGAGCAGGTGTTGCAATCTTAAGCAAGAAGCAAACAGAGACAAATCAAAACCTGGTTATTACCATCATCTTAAGCAAAAACAAGTTAAAATTAAAGTTCTTGGTAGTAACCAATCAGAATAAATTGCCTCATTGTTTCACAAAGCTAATGTAGTAATATCCTATATGGTTTTCCCTCCTAACAAGAGACACTTCTTCTGTGAACTCATTTTATGAACGTTTGTCCTCCACACAATCCTGACCCAGATAACAGAATCATAGCACTGACATCCCTAATCGCATGCTAGTAAACTTGGGGAACAGCTCAACCTGGAAATCAGAAACAGGACTCAGTACCACTAAAAATAACAAAGGAACACATGTTTCTATTCCTTAAAACTCCTGCCATCCTGCCAAATGCTTTCTATCTGGAGCTAAACTAGAACTGAATGTCTTCAAATGGTGAGAGGCAGAGCATGAATCCACTCTCTGTTGGATTTAGGTTAGCTTCACTTCCAAATCCCTTTCCTTCTACCTTCTCATTACAATCTACCCTGAGTCTCAAATCCTAGCCAGTAATTTACATGAGGCCAAAAGTAGTAAAATGGCACATCTGCTGCAGATATGCACAGGTTTAACGTTAATCGTAACTTTTAGGACCAATGGTAAATAGCAGATGACTGGTCAAAGAGAAACATAAAAGTAAAAAGGCTGCATCATATATCTAAGTCAAAAATCAGGCCGGGTGCAGTGGCTCATGACTGTAATCCCAGCACTTTGGGAGGCTGAGGTGGGTGGATCACCTGAGTTCAGGAGTTCAAGACCAGCCTGGTCAAGATGGTGAAACCCAGTCTCTAATAAAAGTACAAAAATTAGCCGGGCATGGTGTCAGGCACCTGTAATCCCAGATATTCGAGAGGCTGAGGCAGGAGAATCGCTTGAACCCGGAGGCGGAGATTGCAGCGAACCGAGATCGCACCATTGCGCTCCAGCCTGGGCAACAAGAGTGAAGCTACCTCTCAAAAAAAAAAAAAAAAAATTCATAGGTGTTGGCAGGTACAATGGCTCACGCCTAAAATTCCAGCACTTTGGGAGGCTAAGACAGGAGGAGTGCTTGAGTTCAGAAGTTCAAAACTAGTCTAGGCAACATAATGAGACCGTGCCGTCTCTTAAAACAAAAAGAAAAAGAAAAAAGAAAAAGAAAAGAAAAATAATTAGCCGGGAGTAAGTGGCATGCACCTGTAGTTCCAGCTACTTGGGAGGCTGATGCAGGAGGACTGCTCAAGTTTAGGAGTTTGAGGCTGCAGGGAGCTGTGACTGCACCACTACACTCCAGTCTGGAAAACAGGGCAAGACCCTGTCTCAAACAAAACAAAACAAAACGCATAGGTGTGCCGTATAACAAAACTCTGAAAGAGCTGTCTGCTCTATCTCTAATTTCTCTTCTAAACACGTTAAGCAAGCTTTCACCCATACCTCTTCACCAAAACTGCTTTCAAAGTCACAGTGACCTCTACAAAACTAAATCCAGTTGTCAATTTGGAACAAGCCCCTGAACCACTGGAACCATCCAAGACAGCTTTCACTTCTCTTCACTTGGCTCCAGGCCCTCAACTTGCTGGGCTTCCTTCTGGTTCATGGCGGCTTCTCATTTTTGCCAGTTCCTCCCTTTTCACCCACCTCTGAACACGGTGTGACAACAATCGATCCCTGGACCTCTTATTTTCTCTACCTATCTCACTGTCTGGTCTTTAGTGCCGTCTATACATGCATGATTGTTAACTTTAATCTCCAGACTGAACTTGTCCCCTGAATTCCAGTATGTACAACCACCTCCGGAGATTTGCATGTCTAATAAGATCTCAGACTTAATGCAGGTGAGTCACTTAATAGGGACAAGTTCTGAGAAATGTGTCATTAGGTGATTTTGTTGTTGTGTGAAACATCACAGAGTGTACTTACACAAACCTAGATGGTACAGCCCTCTGCACATCAGGCCACAAGGTACAGCCTATTGCTCTTAGGCTGCAAACCTGGACAGCACAGCACTGCGCCGAATACAGCGGGCAATCGTAAGACCACAGTAAGTATCTGTATACCGAAACTATCTGAACATAGAAAAGGCAGAGTAAAAACATGATGTTCATAAAAACATGGGACCTGTGGGACCATCACTGTCTGCAGTCCACGGTTAACCGAAATGTTACTGGGTGGCACATGACTGCATGTTCAAAACTGACCTTCAGATCTTCAACTGTCCTACTTCACACCTGCTCCTCTCAAAGTCTTCCTCGTCTCAGAAAATGGCAATTCTATGCTTCCAGCTGCCCAGGCCAAAAACTTACAAGAAAGCTTCAACCCCTCTTTCTCTTCCATAATTTATATCCAAATCATCAGAAAACCCCAGCAACCACGTCTTTAAAATACATTGAGAATCCAACTACTTCCTGCTACCACCTGGCTTCTGGCCACTTTTGCCTCTCGACTCAAGTACTGTAATCACCTCACCTCACACCAGGTCCCTTGGCTTTTCCCTTGGTCCTGCCATGGTCTGTTTAGAGGAGCCAAAGTGATTTTGATGGAACAGAGGCAAGATGCTTAAAATTGTCCAGTGGCTTTCCCTGTCCTCAGGGTAAAAAGCAAAGTCCCTGTAAGAGCCGACAAGGCTTTCCTGATCTGATGACGTGCCATTGTCTGCCCTGTTCACCGATTCCAGTCACACTGGCTTCCCTGCATCCCTTAAATACTCCCAGGATCCCGCAGCCTCAGAACTTGCCTTTCGAGTTTTCTCCGTTCGGAACGCTTCTCCCTCTTGGAGGAGCAACTATCTCACCTTCTCAGCAAGGTGTGCCGTCTCCCACTGAAAAACAAACACCACAAACACACCCCCATCCCTGGTTTCCTTTCTTAGCACTTACCATCATCTATGTGCACATACTGTGTGTGTGCAGCACTTCTAACTTTATCTTGTCTCCCCAACCCACCATCACTCACTACACTATCTGCTCCACAAGGCAGGTATTTTGCACTGTCTTCTTTGATCCATTTACTCCCAGTACCTAGAATGGTATCTGGCACACAGAAGAGGCTGACTAAAACTCTGGGTGTATTTCAAAGAGATTATGAGGCAGTCAGTGAATACGTCCTGCAGCCAACTGCCGCCAGACCACACATGCCACACTTCATTTGGGGGCTTTGTCTTGATGAAGCAAAAAATCTGTGTCTGTTGTTCTGTCTGAGAAACTACAGACAACACGCAGGAGAATTCCCTCCACACCTCCTGCCTCACAGAGGAAGAGCGAGGGAAGAACCACCACCGGCACTCATCTTCCTACCATGACGCCTACAGCTTCGTTTTCAGTCCCAACTCCACAAACACACGCTGAGCATTTTATTCACCTACAGAACACAATACCAGGGGCAGTGAAAAAACAACAAGAAAGAAGACATGATTCTGAATTCCTGGGAGCTCCTAATCAAATAAAGAAAACAAACACTTAACACCTAGCACAGACTGTGCTATCAACTGTCATGCTATGGGAGTGGGATAAGGAGCAATTAAATTAGGGAAGGTTTACATCAGCATGATAGTTTGACTTACTCAGGTTAAAGTTATACCCACCATAACTAGAAACTGGGTAATTTTTAAATTTAATACACTTTAATGTAGAAAAACTCAACAATTAAATGTTAGCCCTCTCATCAAAATTGTAATAAAAGAGGAAATCTACCAAGATTTCAGAGGATGCTAATGAGGATGACAGAATGAAACAATGCTACTTTTCAGTAATGCTATAAAACCGTAATTCTTAGATATTCTTATACAACAGAAGTAAAATAAAACATCTAGCTTCTCAGTGTTTTCCACCTTCTTAGGTAGAAGTTTCACAGACTCTCAAAAATATTTGTCAATTTAGAAAATGAGATTAATATGGCTAAACTCCACAATTTACAGTGAGTCTTCCCTTCCAAAATAAAGACCCATAGGCATAGAAGCTATCAAGATGACGTTGTCAGGCCAGGTGCAGTGGCTCATGTCTGTAATCCTAGCACTTTGCGAGGCCAAGGGCCGGCAAATCACCTGAGGTCAGAAGTTCGAGAGCAGCCTGACCATCAGGTAGAAACCCCGTCTCTACTAAAAAAATTCGAAATTAGCCAGGCATGGTGGCACACGCCTGTAATCCCAGCTACTCGGGAGGCTAAAGCAAGAGAACTGCTTGAACCCAGGAGGCAGAGGTTGTGGTGAGCTGAGATCGCGCCATTGTACTCCAGCCTGGGCAACAGGAGCAAAACTCTGCCTCAAAAAAAAAAAGATGGGCCGGGTGCGGTGGCTCAAGCCTGTAATCCCAGCACTTTGGGAGGCCGAGACGGGCGGATCACGAGGTCAGGAGATCGAGACCATCCTGGCTAACACGGTGAAACCCCGTCTCTACTAAAAATACAAAAAACTAGCCGGGCGAGGTGGTGGGTGCCTGTAGTCCGAGCTACTCGGGAGGCTGAGGCAGGAGAATGGCGTAAACCCGGGAGGCGGAGCTTGCAGTGAGCTGAGATCCGGCCACTGCACTCCAGCCTGGGCGACAGAGCGAGACTCCGTCTAAAAAAAAAAACAACAACAACAACAACAAAAGATGATGTCTGAATCCAGAGAATAGTTATAAAGATTATCAACTTTTAAAATGAAACATATGTTAGGTTAAAATCTAACAAAAAAGGGTTTATAAGACAATTTGGATTAAACCTATTTTACCTGCTAAGAAAAGATCAACTATTAAAAGCAGTAAAATAGGGGACCTCCTCTTTCGGCTTTGGAGGCCCCTCCTCCTGTCTCTGTAGAGGGGAGCTTCTTCCTTCTCCCTTCCTTCTTGCCTATTAAACTCTCTGCTCCTTAAAACCACACACAGAAAACAAAACAGAACAAAAAACAGTAAAATAAATGCTAAATTTTGCTAACAAGTCAGGTGGCATGCAGATCACTGAATAAGAAAAATAAATATAATTAATATCTTAAAATAACTGTCTCCATTTATCAACAGGAGCAAAAATGTCAAACAGACGGCTAGTGCCGTGGAAAATCACGCAAGTCTAACAACTATCTGATCACAGCAAGTTATGGATCATCTACCAATTTTTAAGGCATTTCTTCCTAAAACCACATTTTTACTTCTGCTTTATTTTGTTATCTTGTACTCCCAGCCACTCGGGAGGCGGAGGCAGAAGAATCACTTGAACCCGGGAGGCGGAGGTTGCAGTGAGCTGAGATGGCGTCACTGCACTCCAGCCTGGGCAACAAGAGTGAAACTCCATCTCCAAACAAAAAAAAACTGTTATCTTACATTATTCACCAGACGTATCAGAGACGAAATACAGTGTTTCAAGTTAAAAAATACAATCGGAAGCTAACACGGAGTCTCATGGGGAGATGAGCAGGCCCCTGGTGAGGTCTGAGGAGCAAGGGTTTGTCACGGTACCCACCTTAAACAAGGCATACGCCGTGAGCGCGTTTCCACTCTGCGAGTTCTTCAGGATGCTCACCACACCGTCAGGTAACCCAATGAGCTCCAGAAAAGGAACGACATTCACTCCTCTACCAAAAAAAAAAAAAAAAAAAAGTAACTTTCATATGTACAAACTTTTAAGGATATTTTCAAAAATTATCTGAAAATACCAAAACCACACTATAATTTTACTAAATTTTGCTTAAAAGTTGATTCTACATTATCAAGCACTTTACCTTTACTCTAAGAGAACATCTTACTTGATGTACAAAATGCAACATACACACAAACATCACATCACGTGGTATCTTACCGCCTACAACTCCTATTTGCTTCATGTGGGCATCCTAGTATGTTTAGAAAAAGAGGCAGTTATTAGAATAAAATTAACAGCTTTAAGTAAAGTATGAGAAAAGGATTAGAATCATTTGCCTGGTCTTAGTTTCCTCAACCAAACACCACTTCCTTGGAATGCTCCAACTCACATTTTAAGACCTAAAATTTTTACCTTTAAAATTACATGGGTTTTTTTTTTTTGGTGTTTTTTTTTTTTTAGACCGAGTCTTGCTCTGTCGCCAGGCTGGAGCGCAGTGGTGCAATCACAGCTCGCTGCAACCTCTGACTCCCAGGTTCAAGCGATTCTCCTGCCTCAGCCTCCTGAGTAGCTGGGATTACAGGCGCATACCAGCACACCCAGCTAATTTTTGTATTTTTAGTAGAGATGGGGTTTCATCACATAGGCCAGGATGGTCTCCACCTCCTGACCTCATGATCCGCCCGCCGCAGCCTCCCAAAGTGCTGGGATTATAGGCGTGAGCCACAGTGCCCAGCCAATTACATGTAATTTTATGTGTAACACTGCATCGTAAAAGCAAGAGACATTTTAACATCACGTTAGTGTGTTATCATGCAAAGAATAAATGATACTATGGGTTTGATGAAAACTTCACTTACTCTAAAAGGATGCTTCTATTAACATTCTTAAGGCAGGTGAAGAAGCAATTAACATATATCACAACAAATTTCTGGAGGCAGGAGAGAAGGCAGAGAAAGTCTTCAACCTGAGCCGTGACTTCATTTCCAGTTTCCTGATTATTAACATTTCTGAGCCGTGACCCCTTCATTTCCAGTTTCCTGATTATTAACAGTCCTGAGCCCTGGCTGCTTCATTTCCAGTTTCCTGATTATTAACAGTCCTGAGCCCGACTTCTTCATTTCCAGTTTCCTGGTTATTAATATTCCTGAGCCTTGGCTTCTTTATTCCAGTTTCATGATTATTAACATTTTGCCACAATGGCTCTTGCTCTCCCTGGACACTGTGATCCTTCACCCCTAAATTAGAACGAAGACATTCACCTACACAAACATCACATTTATAACAGACACGACAGTCTACAGTTAATATATCATCTAGATGACAGTTTCCTAAATTGTCCCAGTATATCCCTTATGGCTATTTTTCCTGTCTCTCTAGTCTGCTTTTCTCTAGAAGTGCTTCTCAGCATGATACGGTGGAGGAGGGCAGGATGTCTCTCTTGACTCTGAGATTTCTGAAGCATGCAGGCTGGCCGCTCTTCGAAGGACACCTCTCACCTTGGGTTTGTCCGATTGTTTCCTCAAGATGAGATTCACGTTAAGTACTTTCCACAGGAAAACAACAGAGTGGACACTGTCCACCTCAGCACATCACAACAAGGGACACACAAGTCAGTCTGTCCATCCTTAGTGTAGCAGGACGAGCCGCAGACAAAACTCCTCAGACACCGAGTTAAAAGGAGGAAGGGCTTTATTCGGCCGGGAGCATCGGCAAGACTCACGTCTCAAGAGCCGAGCTCCGAGTGAGCAGTTCCTGTCCCTCTTAAGGGCTCACAACTCTAAGGGGGTCCGCGTGAGAGGGTCGTGATCGACTGAGCAAGCAGGGGGTACGTGACTGGGGGCTGCATGTATCGGTAATGAGAACAGAACAGAAAAGGACAGGGATTTTCACGGTGCTTTTCTAAACAATGTCTGTAATCTGTAGATCACATAACCGATTAGGTCAGGGGTCGATCTTTAACTACCAGGCCCAGGGTGTGACACCACGCTGTCTGCCTGTGGATTTCATTTCTGCCTTTTAGTTTTTACTTCTTTCTTTGAAGGCAGAAATTGGGCATAAGACAATATGAGGGGTGGTCTCCTCCCTTATTCCTCCCCTTTGAGAACTTCACTCAATAGTGGGCGTTCTCACTTTCGTTCTCACTACCCATGTCTTCTTGCAAGACAGATCGATAGTGATTCATATAGTACACTTGTGCTGAAGCATTCTGGTGAACTAAGGTAGTGATGAAGCTTTTTATCATTTGAAGAAGTACAGGTAGCAAACAAGGGAGCAGTAAGCAGGTTCCTATTACTATTACGACTCCTATTGTAAGAGTTTTAAATCCTCCTAGCGCTGGCAACCATTTTCTAAACACAGCCCCAGGATCAAATCCATGCCACACTTGCACGGGCACATGTGCCAGTTTTGTCATATCTCTAACTATGTCTTCAACTACTTGCCCTTGATCAACTATGTGTAGACCAGCAATTAGTAAGGTTAAATTTCCTACAGACCCCTCCTTTAGCTGCTAGCAAGTAGTCGAGAACCAATCTATTTGGATAGATAGCATTTCTCATCTGAGTTTCTTGCTGGGCCAGAATAGTCAAGGCTCTGCCAGTCTTATTAGTGATTATATCTAAGACAGCTTCTAACCATACGATTCAGCTGACCATGTAAATGGGGGTCTGGTATCCCCACGAGCCATCTTGTGCCCAAGTACCAGGCCCATAATATTGTGTGATTCTCTCAGGGGGCCATTCATCATCTTTCCAATCTCCTATAGCTATGCTTTTCTTCACAGGAAGCATAGACAGGGAAGCCCAGGAGTTCGCCTGCCTTTATGGGCAGTAGGAAGAAAGCTGGTTTAATGGTGCCAATACCACAACTACCTGCCCACTGGTCGGTAATTTGGTGTAAGCTCTATGCTCACACACCCAGTATGAGCCAGTGGGGGCTGTCCAGTCCCGGTGGGACTCCGGGTGGGTCCACACGGTTTGCAACTTTGGGCATTTACTAAATGGATTTTTCTTAGTGTGGTTTGAACTCCACCAGGGGGCTGTTTTTGTAGCACTATCACACAGTTTTTGCCTAAGGCAGCTGAGTCTTCCCACAGGAAGAGTGAAGTCCTTCCCCACTCTTGCTATACAGTATTGTCTAATGATTGAGGCTGTTAGGACCCAGAAGTTATCAGGCTGATTCTTTTGAGCTGAGAATTCATCAGGAACTGGGTCTGTAGGTACTAATTCTTGGGCTTCCCATGGCCACTGATCTCCCATTACAGTTCCTCCACATACATAACATGAAGTGACAATAAGAGACTGGACTACATGCTCAGTTAATTGCAAAAACAAATTTCTTGTTTTTCCTGGAATTTCTGGTACTGGCACATTCAGTTCATCATAGAAGGTTTGAAATACTGGCTCAGGAAAGCGTTTGTAAACTTCTCCTCAAACCATGAGGATCCAGTCCAGCCCCATCCATTCCTAGGGTTACACGCTCCCCTTTTTTCCAGCGAGGATCAAGGGAGTTGGTTATTACTAGTTCTAAGGGGTTACACTGACCACTGGTCCAGGAAGGGCCACTTTTCCCTTTCTGAAGGTGGACAGGATCCTCTTCATTTTTTATCCAAGTAGCCTAAATGACACAAGACCAGTATCCACATTCATTTCCACACAGTCCTAATTCTGACAAACGTACTTATTTTCTGCCATATGGCCTCTTTCCTAATTAAGAGAACCACATCCTATTCCTACCTTGTTACTATTAATGACAGCACAGGCATCAAACTTCAAGGTGACTTATTTGGACACCCCTTTTTCTTTTGTTTTGGCTAACACTTTACTCGTATCATTTATGAGGCCCCACCAGTCCTCAGCCCTTAATCTTATTTCAAAAACTGTGGTCATGGGAGGCTCAGATGGGTCATAACACACATCAGGTTGGTCATTTCCTGGGCTACACACCTTATATAGAACAGCATTATACAAACAAGTTCTTTCTAGAGTCCCAGTACACTTATAATAACCATAAAATAGGACCGTAGCAACCTTTTGTCCTACCTCAGTGACTTGATGTATACACTGGGAATAGTCCTCAGTCTGAGGAAGGTCAGTTGAAGTCCTTACTGGACAAGCCCAAATTTTAAGGAAAATGAATCCTGCGATGAGTTTTCTCACGCTTCGGCCGTGCGTGGACCAGTCAGCTTCCGGGTGTGACTGGAGCGGGGCTTGTCGTCCTCTTCAGAGTCACTGTGCAGGGGTTGGCGAGGCTGCTCCCGCCCACATGCTGCTCACAGTCTACTGATGTTCAAGGACGGTCTCCGAGGTTGGGCCTCTACAATAAACTGAGTCCAACACCTCTACACAGTTATGTTCAACTGGGCTCTGTGATCCCGGGAGCAAGGTGGCAGAGTTTAGGGTGCTGCAAACTTCAATGGTTATATGGGGATTGTCCCACAGCAAGCGTTGGTACTTGGTTCATCTAGCATTTGCTAGCCAATGACGGTCTTTGGTATTCATCAAAGTTACCACAGCATGGGGGACCTTTACATTCAGGTTTTGCCCAAGGGTTAGTTTACCTGCTTCTTGCTGCCAGGGCCCTTAGACACGGGGGCCAACCTTTAGAAACCCCGTCCAGTTGTTTTGAGAGATAGGCCACTAGCCTTGGCCAGGTCTCCACAGTCTGGGTTAAAACTCTAACTGCCATTTTTTCTCTTTCCGACACATACAGTGTAAAGGGTTTTGTCAGGTCAGGTGGCCCCAGGGCTGGGGCCGACATGAGTTTTTCTTTTAATTCATGAAAAGCTCGTAGCTGTTGGTTGTCATAGATGCAGTTTATCCAATTTACATTTTTATTAACTGTCACCCACCAAAATATTGACTCAAATCCTACAGCTATTTGATTTCAAGCTTTAATTTCATCTGGTATTCCCCGTGGGACTCCAATTGTGTCTAAATAGACGTGAGAGTCAAAAGACCCATTAGGGGTTTCTCTCACTTTACAAGGTCTTATTTTTCCTCCCTCTGGTTGATGAAATACCAGGGTGAAAGGGATTGCCAATTGGACTAAAGTACAAGTGCCACTCCAGTTATTCAGCAGAGTGCCCAGTAAAGGTCCACCACAACGCCACCACACATCCGCTGGGGGATGAACAAGGGCTGACTGATTGATAAGCCCTTCAAAATTCTGAACCTCACTGCATCCCTTCAGGTCTCCAAGGAACGCTAAGTTTCCTCCCTGTCATGAGAGAACCGAAGTGAACTTAGTGTTGGGAGACGGAGGCTGCATGGCCCTCGGGGGCTGACCCACAGGGTACTGGACTTTGGGATATAGCAGAGAGAGCTTGGCACGACTTACCACTTCAGGCTGTAGAATCCTGGAAAAGAGCTACCATGCAGCCCATGCCTGGTCAACTGGAGGGCCACCTTAGTGGAAGGGGGACAATCTGGGCCTCTGGCCTACCATGTGCACATGCATAACAACTGCTTTTGTTTCACGTGCGGATGGAATATTTGATCCATTCCAATCAGGCATTTCCATCTTGGTGTCCTGTCTTAATTGCCAACATTTGTTTTAAGTCTTTAACTTCTATGATCCTCTAGTAAAATGAATGTATGATTTCAGGAAATTACAAAACCCAGTTGGGGCGGTCCATCCTTGCTCTTTAGTGGTCCACAGAATGTTGGACCAACTACGGCATAAAAGCTCTACACTGGGGAGCGAGACTCCCGGTTAACACTGGAGTCTTTATCGAAACTTCCCCGGATTAAATGGTCCTAATTTACTAATGCCCAGTCTGAGGACAGTCAGGAGGGACAGAGGTACTTTTCTGAAGCAGAGAGCTGTCTTTGACTTGGCCAGTTCCCACAGGGTGTAACAAGGCAAGCATTAAATGCAATACTTTGAGGCGAAATTGATTTGGTTATGTTAATAACTAGATGGTCAGCAATAGAGCGAGGAAAGAAGAAAGAGTAATAGAATAGACGAAAGAGTTAAATTTTTCTTAGCTTTAGTTTGGTAGGGTTTTCCCCTGGGACTGTGGCCCATGATTCTGGAGGGGGTGGTACTTTCTTGACTCAGTTGTGATCAGTCCGTCCTTTTTTCACTGTATGAACAGCAGTCTTGGTGGGTAGCAGCACAAGGTAGGGTCCTTCCTAGGCTGGCTTGAGTTTCCTTTCTTTTCACCCTTTGATGAGAACGTGATCTTCAGGCTGGTGCTGGTTTACCGGAACTCTAGGGGTGGTACCTGTGCTAACAGACTTTTACTTTGGAGAGAAGACAAAGTGGAAGATAAACCAAGTATGTAATTTCTAAGAAATTGATCTTTTGTTTTAAATGTGGGGACATCAGCAGTGGACTTTATAGTCCTTGGTGCCTTTCTACGGAGAAATTTCCTTTAGCACCTGTTTTTATTAGTTTTTGGACCAAAGAAGCCAAACACCATTTTATATTTGACAATGCTTCCTGTATTATTTTTATACCAGATAAGCTAAATTTCACCTTTATATCAGTGTGTTATTAATGTTAAACTTAGTTTTAATAAACCTTTCTATACATATTTAGTCAATTGTTTAATGTCAGACCATAAGGTAAGATTTTTATAGACTCTTTTTAACCTTTTATAATTTTTGTTAAAGAGCAGGTTAGTGCTTTAAGAAAAACTCGTTGTGTTTTTACTTTAATGTCCAGTTCACAGAAAACCTGATAACACCCCTTTAACTTTAGCTAGTATGTTTACACACAGAATTTTCTTTACAATTAAAGTTTTAAAACTTGCTTAGACCTTCAAAACAATAATTTTTTAACCTTTTAATGTAGGTAAAAATATACATTTTTATACTTCCTTATAATCCTTTTATCAAAAGTATATTTTACTTTCCTTATACACCTTGCACATCAACTGGTTTGTTTTTTTTTTTCAATAGTTGTATATTAAGGAGGCCTAGTTACTTTTAAATTATACATTTCTTGCATAAATTCCTTTTTTAACATTTTTCTCTTTCACGACTTTCGCAGACAATTCTTTTAAATGCCTCAACTTTCTGACTTAATACAAACATTTCTTTGTTTAAACAACCAGTTAATTCATTTCAGGACAAGAATTTACTATATAATACTCTTTTTACATAAACTCTGCCCCCCTGCTTTTTTTTTTTTGAAGATGATAACCATTCTTTTCCAAAGTGAACTCTTTATGTCGGTGGACTAGACTGTCTAAGGCCACAAGATCAAAAGTTACTATAATATATGCCACACTGTTAACTTTTAGCAAACTTTACTTTTGTTGAAAACCTTGTAAGTTAGGGATTTTAATTATCCTTTGCTATTAATAAGACCTTATTTTGTCCAAATTAACTCAGTAGTGATGGCTTTTTTTTTTCTTCCTTCAATTACCCGGGAGGAACCATCGCTCATCCTGTCCTGAAAGGAGTTCCTCCTAGGTCTGGTCGGACCTTTGCATGGTAATTAAGATTTAGATGCCCTGTTAGGAAAACTTCTGGGTTAAGGGAATTTTCAGTGGTTAATGTTAAATCATCCCTTTTTTATTTTTTTAACTACTTGTATATTTCTCTTTCTTTCTTTGACTTTCTGTCTTTCTCTCTCTTTTTGACTTTCCTTTTGCCTCTGTCTCTTCCTCTCTTTTTCTCCTTGACTCCCTCTTTGTCTCTCTGTCTCTTTCTCTCTCTCTTTGCCTCTTTTCCTCTCTGTCTCCTTCCTCTCTCTCTCTCTGCTGGTCTTTCCTTGCCTCTGCCAGCCACTTATGCTGCTGTTCTCTCAACCACTGTGGAGAGGGGGGGTGGGGGGCATCTAAAACCAGCTCTAACCAAGTGTCTATGTATGGGAACTGGTCTGGGTGCTCTGGCTTACAGGTTGCCTTGTGTCATACCTTTGAAACAAGGGACCTGTCCAGGCTTCCATCTGATGGCCAGCCTACCTCTAATGCTGGCCAGTCTATTTCACACAAAGTTATAAGTTTTCCTGGTGTCACAGTAACACCATAATCTCCCTTAAATCCTTTCTTGAAATTTTTCAACATAGTTCCTAGCAGAGTGGGCTTACTTTGTGCCTGACCCATGCTTCCTCGAGACAACACACACACACCACAAAACAAAGAACGGGCAAAAAGGGTACACACACACTTCTATGGTTTACACCAAACCAGAATCAAAACCAAAATCAGAGTATCAAGAAATCCAAGCCAGCTCAAAACCAAAATCAAAGTATCGAGCAATCCAAGTCAAGTCAAAAACAAAAACCAAAGTGCCGGTACAGGCAAGCCGTGGGTGATCAGGCCACGCTTCCACTCAAATGGAGTGGGCAAGTTTCAAAGACCAGTCTTACCAACTTTCAGATGTCCAGACTCCAAGTGCCAGTTCCTTCCCGGTGTTCAGCCACTGCGTTGATCCTCCGCAGGGGCCTGCCATGTGCTGCTCTGGCGAGGCGGTCCACTGGGGCAACTGCCTACCAGGGAGCACTCTCAGGATCTGCGGCGCTCAAGCTGGCCAGAGTCCCCCGCAGGGATGCTCCACAGGGCAGGCCTGAGCCGCCTAAGGGGGTTGCCTCAACCCTCCGTTAATCACCTCGCTTCCTGGTCAGGGAACCAAGAAATGTAGCAGGACGAGCCACAGACAAAATCCCTCAGACACCGAGTTAAAGAAGGAAGGGCTTTATTCGGCCACGGGCATCGGCAAGCCTCCTGTCTCAAAAACCGAGCACCCCGAGTGAGCGATTCCTGTGCCTCTTAAGAGCTTAAAACTCTAAGGGGGTCCACAGGCACTGGTAATCACAACGGAACAGAACAGGACAGGGATTTTCCCAGTGCTTTTCCATACAGTGTCTGTAATCTATAGATAACAACCGATTAGGTCAGGGGTCGATCTTTAACTACGAGGCCCAGGGTGTGGGGCCGGGCTGTCTGCCTGTGGATTTCATTTCTGTCTTTTAGTCTTTACTTCTTTCTTTGGAGGCAGAAATTGGGCATAAGACAATATGAGGGGTGGTCTCCTCCCTTATTAGCATTACTGAGTTTGCCTCTTGGTGAAGGCAGGGCCCGTAGACCTCCACTGTAAAAGCAGCTTTCCCTGTGACATTAAGAAAGAGCATTGCCTAGATCTATTGTGATTACGGTAATGGTAAATTCTGAATATTTTTAATATTAACTAGGGAAAAGATGCCCCACTCTGTGACTTCATCATAATACTAAGCAGTTCAGGGAGCACCCTCAGCAGATACGGCTGATCATCCTCAAGAAAGGACTATTAAAATTACTTATCATCAGAAGTCAGAGGAAAACAGAACAATGTAAGGAAACTTTAAACAGATAAATTAAAAAATAAACTATGAGTCCAATCTCATTTCTTCTACCTTCATTCTTTCTTCTATCTTCAGTTTCAATTCGTTTTCAAATCTCTTTCTAGATAACAACTAAATCTCATTAACATAAGGTTTAGGGCAGGCGGTGTCAACACTGTCAACACTTGTCTCTATAAAAAAATTAAAAAATAAAAGATCATACAACAATGGACTGAGACTCCAGGAACAAGCTGCATCGTCACTGGCTTGTGTCCTCTGTCAGAAAAAGCAAGCATCAAGGTCCACTTTTTTTTTTTTTTTTTTTTTTAAGATGGAGTTTTGCCCTGGGCTGGTCTGCAATAGCATGATCTCGGCTCACGGCAACCTCCACCTCCTGGGTTCAAGTGATTCTCCTGCCTCAGCCTCCTGAGTAGCTAAGATTACAGGCTCTGTAATCCTGTAGTGTAATGCACCACCATGCCCGGCTAATTTTTGTATTTTTAGTAGAGATGGGGTTTCTCCATGTTGGTCAGGCTGGTCTCGAACTCCCGACCTCAGGTGATCCACCCACCTCAGCCTCCCAAAGTGTTGGGATTACAGGCGAGAGCCACTGCGCCCGGCCCCACTTATTTCTGTTGATTTGACTTTTCTTAAAAATAACTTTCATTTCTCCTGGAAGTACTGAATGTGAAGTATTAATGAGGGTCTGATTCAAACAGAAACATCTATTGTTTGTCACTTTCTACTCTGAACTGCCCACAGCCAGCCAGGAATCTGTGCTTCACAAACTGCCAGCTTTACAACTGTTTCCACAGAGGAAGAAACACACAAGGACAAAAGCACATTCGCCGTCTGGATACAGTGCAGTAGAAGTAATCAGGGTTTTGCCTCAGAGTAGGTCTGTAACTTTAGGAACCTGAGGTCTCAAACACAAGGCATCTAAATGCAGGAACCACACCACCACTGCTGAGCCACATTTGACCAAACTAAAGCACTTCTGAACAGAAGACATCAGATCTCTGCAGGGCTTTGCCAGAGAGGAGTGGCAACAAAGCTCACTTTAAAATAAAATCTATTAGCATGCACAATTTAGAACTCCCTGAAATAAAGAATTTCAAAAGCCTGAGAACTTCATCACTCTGTTAACTAAATATAGAATGACATTTTGCTCTACAGTCCTAGAAAGGCAGTAACGCGACCTGTCAGAGTAACTAAGACAAACACTGGTCAGTAATGAGGCATGATGTCAAATGCCCGTCTTTCCAGCTACAAACTATTTTTCTCCCTTTCTTTTAATAGTAATAGGCAACAAGCAAATAGCACAGAACTTTTTTCAGCTAAAACAAACAAACGAACAACACTAAAATATAACTAGCCTCTTGTCAGGTGAACTGACAATCTGTATTTAGTATAATCAACTTCAATTTTTACAATACAATCATCCTACAGTGAAAATATTCTAATTCCTTTTTCTTTCATCCATTAGTCTGATTTTTTTAAGCATTACTTGTGATTAAGATCTTCATTTAGAACAAATCGACTTTCACATTTTGAAGGAGCTAATAAAAACCTCAGGGACCTGTCCATTTTAAATTCTCTCCGTGATGCTATGACAGAATTGACACAGTGGTCGTGGCAGGCAGTAGTGGTGGTCTGGCAACCAGATTCCTATGCTAACAGCCCCAAAGCAAGGCGTAATGGGGAACGGTATTATTTTAAAGTTGACAGTTGTACTACCATGTTTACGTATAAGCATTTTGCAAAAAAAGAGGGGGGAAAATAAAATTAACAAAATTGCATTTTACAGGGGATGGCAGAGCATCACCCACAACTGCTTTAGGTGCCACACAACACTGAAGAAATCTTAAGCATTATTAAGATCACTAGATCATTCTGGGTCTACTTTTTCAGTTACAGAACTTTTGCCAAAAAGAATAAGGAAAAGTAAAAGGAACAAAAATATTATTCTTAACAACCTAAATGAGAATCTCATATTCAATTAATTAAATGCTTGAATTTCTCCCTCTCAGGCCACCCTGGAGGCTGAACGCCTTGCCTTACATGTCAACCTGACAAGGGCAAAGAAAGAAGCACTTTTCATGTCATCGTTCACAGACTGAATCACAAAATCCTCCATGACTCAAAAAAGAAAAGTTAATACGTAGAAATCCATTCATTACACAACAGGGCTGAATGCCTACAATAACTTTTGATCAAAATGGTAACTTTATGTTCTGTGAAAAAACCAAGGGCAGTTTTGAAGACTTCTATAAACATGTCCAAAAATGTCATTAATAAACCAAGAAACACTTCCATACAATATACACCTAAAGAATCTTCTGCAAGTAAAGATACAATTCTTAAAGAAAATGATATGTAACAAAGAAGGATATAATTAAATAACAGGAACATAATGTAAAGATACAAAGTGAAACAGAACAGCATCAATTACACAAGGTGAAAAAAAATCCTTTTAGAAATTTTGTCAAGAAACTTATGTGATCCTGTGTTCCCAATAATAAGTAGTTTCTATTCCATCACCCTGGAAGAGCTACTTACAGCTTAGTCTGCAATAGGCTGCTTCTAAGGAGTGAGCTTTATGTACAACACTAACCATAATTTGTTAATGTCTTGATATCAAGCCGTTAAATATAATCAAGCACTGAAAACCACTCAACTCTGGAAAGTATAAAGTAATTCTCAACCCATTAGGAGAGTTTACTGAAGTGTCAAAGTCCTTCCTGCACACCAGGCCCAGACACAAAGGAACGGGCACTCGGTCGACTAGTGGCAGAAATGGGGAATCACTGGTCCTCCTGCACCTAAAGCAGTGGGAAGCAAATAACTTACCTTATTAAGTAAGGGGAAGGCACAGTATTAACAAGACAGATGCACTTAAAATTGTATGTTTCAAAACACTGGGAGGCTAGACCTACCAGATTCACTTCTGATCAGAACGTAAGACCTTTCCTTGACACTTACTGGACTTGAGTAATGTCAATGCAAACAGATTAGCCGGGCTTTGGGAAAATCTTGCAAATTTCCCACCAAAACCACACATATGGCAAAACAGATATCTTTTCATATTTATGAACATTCTAAGAAATATATAATTACGGAGTCATGGTGCTGCCAAATTTCTGAAATTTTATTTTATGTCTGTGCTCTCCTGAATGCCAGGATGAGATCTGCATATAGGAGAGTGTATGCTTTGAGATCAGACACACCTAATTGGGTTTTTAGTCCAGGCACCACTTCTTAGCAGCTGAGTTATTTTGGGAAAAGCTGAACTATTTTTACTCTCCTTGCCTAATAATCTGTTTTTTCATTCATAAAATGGGTGTAATTGTGTAACTTGCTTTATATGGTTGCTGGGACGATTAAATAAGATGAAACAGTTAAAAATTACACCAGATGCTTGCTCCAAACAGGAAGCAAATATTAGCTATTATTATTAAAATGTGAAAAAAGCTATGAAAAACAGTTATCCTCTATGGATGAAACACGTTAAAGCATTTAAAAATCTAAAGCTATCATTAGTACAATTAAAAAGATTCATATTCTAGTAAGACAGGGAAAGACATTTGACTAAGCAAAAACTTACTTCAAGGCCGCATAATAAAATGTTCCAAACCAAACACCAGAAGTTATTAGATGCACTGGAATCAGAACTTTTCCATACTGTCTAAATGTCTTCTTGAATCGTTGATAAAGACTAATAGATTTGTCTTGCAAAGGATCAGGCTCTTCCTTTTTTTCTGGAGTTCCCTGAGCTGTGGCACTGGATGAAAAAACCCTCTTGAATGAAACATGTTGCTTCCCTTGCTTATGGCGAAGGACTCCTGGTTGGGGTGAATGAGCATCCAATGGCCTCCTTTCCTTTGCAACATACTGGGCAGCAGATAAATTCAACCATTGTTTTTGAGGGCCTTGTACCAAAACCACTTTGGATTCAGCATTGTACAAAAGTAAAGGTCCCTTTACATTTTGACAGCGTCCAAAAAGACCAGCGTTATGTGGCTCCAAGCATGTCCTGCGTGCCAGCCGAGATACAGTCCGTGGTACACTCCACTGCATTTTGAAGAGTGTTGATAGGTTTCAGTTTCTATAAAGACAATTGTTTTAAAAAATTAGGTAATACTGAGGCTTCCATTTTAAATCAATTCATTTGAAAATCAATCATTAACCATCAGGAAGTAAAAAGAGACACTGCTACATACTCCACAAAAACTGATGTTAGGGTATACAGTTTAAGCACAGTGTAATTTTTAAATCTCATAAAGGCCAGGTGCGGTTGCTCACGCCTGTAACCACAGCACTTTGGGAGGCCAAGGTGGGTGGATCACCTGAGATCATGAGTTCCGAGACCAGCCTGGCCAACAAGGCAAAATCCCATCTCCACTAAAAATACAAAAATTAGCCAGGTGTGGTGGTGGGCACCTGTAATCCCAGCTACTCAGGAGGCCAAGGCAGAAGAATCACTTGAACCCAGGAAGCAGAGGGTGCAGTGATCTGAGATCGCACCACTGCCCTCCAACCTGGATGATAGAGCAAGACTCCATCTCAGAAAAATAAAATAAAATAAAATAAGCCAGGTGCGGTGGCTCACGCCTGTAATCCCAGCACTTTGGGAATCCGAGGCAGGCGGATTGCTTGAGGTCAGGAGTTCGAGATCAGCCTGGCCAACACAGCAAAACCCCGTCTCTACTAAAAATACAAAAATTAGCCGGGTACAGTGGCACGCGCCTGTAATCCCAGCTACTCAGGAGGCTGAGGCAGGAGAATTGCTTGAACCCAGGAGGTGGAGACTGCAGTGAGCTGAGATCATGACACTGTACTCCAGCCTGGGCAACAGAGTAAGACTCCGTTTCAAAAATAAAATAAAATAAAAATCTCATAAAACACATCATTTAAATATGATACGGTAAACTAGTCCAGCTGACACCATGGGGAATAATGTTTTGAGGCCTCTTATTCTATAGAAACAGTGTAGTACAGTGTGGGAAAAAATAAGATCTGGGTTCTGATGCTTTGGGGATACAATTCCACATAATTCCCTTTCAGACTCCAAGCCCAGGTCCACTACTAAAATGAAGATTACTTACAGGATTGTTACCAGGAACTACACAAAATTTCTGATGTAAAGACACTTTTGTAAACTAATGAGCATCATAAGTGTTATTTATGATTACAAATGTTGAGATCTGATGAACAGTTGATATAGCATTATTTACACTATAATGCCTTCAGACTGTTATCAAGTTATAAATCACTTATGCTATTGAATGGCAAGAAGAGATAGCCTGGTATTTATTTTCTTCCCCACCCCATATCAATGGGGGAAGAGAAAAAAGTGTACGGTGACGTCTCACTATTTGATCCGGCATCGGCACAGAACAAAGATTTACAAGACAAACAGACACAGTGGCTTGGGCTTGTGGTTCCAGCTACTCGGGAGGCTGAGATGGGAGGACGCGTGAGTCCAGGTATTTGAGGCTATAATGCATTTGCGAACAGCTACTTCACTCCAGCCTGGACAATACAGCAACACTGCAAGTCTTTTTAAAAAAAAAAAAAAAAGAATCATAGAGACTTCCAGATAATTACTTAGCCTCTCTAGACAAAGGTTTTCCCAGTGGCAAATGTAACTACAGTAGCCACTGCCATATAGTCAATCAGTCCCCTTCCTTCAACATCAGGTGGTGCCACACAAGCCTTCCCACTCCCAACGCCAGCTCTACCTTACCACTTCTAACATGTTGAGAACAGACAATTTAACTATATCCTAAATAACAGAGTGAGATCTGAATTAGCACCCCAATAAATTAGCACTCCAATAAATACAAATACTCCATCTTACATGAATATTCTTTATCTGGTGTACAAAGTTGACTGGCAAAATAAAAACTGTCATCGTATAAAAACATTCGTTAGTAATTACCCACCAATAAAAATTAATCCCCTGACTCATCCCTCCCTAATGAAAAATTAACATCAGCGCCTAACAGACTCTCACAGATAATCCGACAACAGTACAATTGAGTTGATAAGGGAAACTACAAGTCTTGCAAAATAAATAGGCCGCCAAGAAGTCTTTTAAAAAGCGATACTGGGCCAGGAGTGCTGGCTCATGCCTGTAATTTCAGTACTTTTTGGAATGCCGAGGTGGGCACATCACCTGGTGAGGAGTTCGAGACCAGTCTGGCCAATATGGTGAAAAATACAAAAAAAAATTAGTCGGGCATGGCGGTGCACGCCCGTAATCCCAGCTACTTGGGAGGCTGAGGCAGGAGAATCACTTGAAGCCCGGAGACAGAGGCTGCAGTGAGCCGAGATCGCACTACTGCACTCCAGCATGGGCAACAGAGGAAGACTCGTCTCAAAAAAAAAGAAAAAAAAAAAGTGATACTGGGGACTAATTTCAGACAAAGCAGACCGCAAACATTCTTTGATTATCAGAGTTAAAGAGGAGCACTGTATAATAACAATAATGAAAAGAAGACATAACAATCCTAAACATGCATATACCTAACAAGAGAGGACCAAAATAAATGAGGTGAAAACTGACAGAACAGAAAGGAAGAAAGAAATCCACTTAGAGACATCAATACTCCGGTCAACAACCTTGATAAACCCAGCAGGCAGAATGTCTGTAAGGATAGAGTTAAACTAAACAACAATGTTAATCAATTTTATCTAATTGACATTTACATAATACTACATTTAACAACAGCAGAATATACACTCCCCTCAAGTTCACATGGAACATTCAATAAGCAGACCCCATGCTGGGCCATCAAATATACTGTAACAAATTCTAAAAAATGAAAATCATGCAAAGTTATGTTCTCAAACTGCAACAGAAGTATACTAGAAACCATTAACATAAAGATAGCTGGGAACTCGCCCCAACCCCAATTATGTGGAAAATTAAACAACATACTTCTAAAAAAAAAATCTTCAAACTTCTAAAAAGAAATTTAAAAATACTTTGAAGTAATTGAAAACAAAAATACAACTTAACAAAATCTGTGGGATACAGCAAAGCAGAGCTTTGAAGACTAAACTTTGACCTTTTTCCTCTTGCCCAAATTCCTGTCTAACAGGTCTGGGGAGTCACACCCTGCAAACCATGAAATTTCATCAGAGGGGTTTTATTTAACCCTATATAAATGGTTGCTTTCCAACTGGACTCTGGCATAACTTCACATGACAGATAAAGAAGAAAATCAAAATATTTTACCCCAAAACATGCTTCTTTGCCCTATTTTGAAATGATCCTGCAAAGCCTTTTTTAAACTGTATTTGTAAAGACTCTATTAACATAATCAGAACCCCGCTTCCAGGTCTTCTCAATCCTGAAGTGGTTAACGGAGAGTCTAGCACCTTTTAAAGGTCTGAACCAGAAACATCTGCCATCTATTGTCTCTAAGGGCAGCCACCTTTGAGACTTCATCTAAGCATTAAGAACCTTGGTATCTACAACCCCTTATCTTAATTCAGACACTCTTTTCTATTGATTCCAGGTCTTTAGATAATAACTCTTCCAACCAATTGCCAATCAGAAACTCTTTTAATCCAGTTATGACCCATATGTCCCCACTCTGAACTGTCCTGCTTTTCCACATGGAACCAATGTATATGTATACCCGACCTATACTTATTGATGTCTTATGCCTCCCTAAAATGTTTAAAGCCAAGTTGTAACCCAGTCAACTACGGCACGTGTTCTCAGAACTTCCTGAGACTGTCTCAGACCTTGTCACTCATAGTTGGTTCAAAATAAACCTCCTTAAACATTTCACAGAGTTTGACTCTTTCATCAACAGCTTACAGGAAGAATGCACATATTAGAAAAGAAGATCTATACTCAATAAGCTAAGTTACCTCCTTAAGAAACTAGAAAAGAGGAGCAAGCAGAAAGAAATAATAAAAATCAGAGCAGAAAGCAACGAACATGAGGAAAAGAAAACAAAAAAATAATCAACAAAACCAAAACCTAGTTCTTTGGGAAAAAAATGAATAAAACTGATAAATCTCTAGCCAAGATAACTAAGAGAGAAAACAAATGACCAATATTAGAAATGAAAGGAGTCATAACTGATCCCACAGATACTGACAAAGTAATACAGGAATACTATGAATAACTTTAACTCGATGACTGTGAGAAAAGATCTTATCTGAGGAATGGAAGTATTTTTAACTACCAGGCCCAAAGAGACATTAAAATGAGACCGAAATCACGCCATACCTCCCCTCACCAACCCACCTCCTCTGAGTTGTGTATTCACCTCTTGAAACTGCTTGTTATTGCCGTAAGTAGCTACGAATTAACCTAATAATGCTATAATTCACAATCTATAGCTTCACAACATATAGCCAATAACTCAATGCTACCTCTGGAAACCAGTGAGAACTCCTGACAAGCAACTCTTTATTAGTTCATTCCTTGTCCCCCACAATTTGGCCTTTAAAAATCCACTTACTTATAACTGCTGCTAGGAAGTGTGTGTATTCAGGGCAACTTGAGTCTATGCTCCTGGGTTGCAATCCTCAGGCTCTGCCCAAATAAACTCTCTACTTAAAATAATTTTGCTTCAGCTTATTTCAGGTTGACACCCACAAATTTGATAACTTAGATGAAACAGACCAAGTCCTCAAAAAGACAAATTGCCAAAACCCACACAAGGAGAAACAAAAGACTTTAATAATCTTATATTCATTATTCATTAAAGAAATGGAATCAAAAATTAATAACTTTCCAAAAGAAAAAAAAAACCCAGGCTCAGATTATTTGACTAGTGAATTCTACCAAACATTTAAGGAAAACATCATACAATTCAGAAAACACAGGCAGAGAAGACTAACTCATTCCATGAGGCCAAAAGTGCCCTAATACCAAAACCAGCTACATATAATCCAAGAAAGGAAAACTACAGACTAATACCTCTTATAAACATAGAAAGTAAAGGCCGGGCGCGGTGGCTCAAGCCTGTAATCCCAGCACTTTGGGAGGCCGAGGCGGGTGGATCACGAGGTCAGGAGATCGAGACTATCCTGGCTAACACGGTGAAACCCCGTCTCTACTAAAAATACAAAAAACTAGCCGGGCGTGGTGGCGGGCGCCTGTAGTCTCAGCTACTCGGGAGGCTGAGGCGGGAGAATGGCGTGAACCCGGGAGGCGGAGCTTGCAGTGAGCCGAGATCCGGCCACTGCACTCCAGCCTGGGAGACACAGCGAGACTCCGTCTCAAAAAAAAAAAAAAAAAGAAAGTAAAAATCCTCAACAAAGTATTAGCAAGTCAAATCCATCAATGTCTAAAAACAATCGCACACCTTGATTTAATCCAGATATGCAAAGGTAGTTCAACATTTAAGAATCAACTGAGAATAATGGACCTCCTCTTGGCCAAGCGGACCCTGGCGAAACCTTGGAAGCTGAGTTCAGGTCGCACACCTGTTACAGGTAGTTAGACAGGCATGCGGGGGCAGGAGAGAGCTCTCCCCCCACTAGAGATGTCTGGTGATGGTTCAGCAATTATCACACTACCTTTCTAAACGTGATCAACTGGCAGCAGGGGCCAGAGGGAGGACATTTCCTGATGGTCCACACCTGTTACACTCAAGCGTTAATTGAATGCAGGCACCAGGGAGAAGCAAAAATGGCTTCCAATAAAATCTCAGGTGTTGGATGAGTGAGCCGGGCACGCATTAAGAGACAAAATGGCTGTGTATGACCTTCCAGGGGCACCCCACAGGAAAAGGGAAGAAAGCCTCAGATGGACGTGCAGAGAACTTCCTAAACACACCGCTCGTGCTCACTTCCCAAGTGTAAGGAGGGCACTGTACATGCAGGTAGCCCACCCTAAGGAGAATCATGGGAAAAGTGTGCAAGACACTGGAAGTGGGTCAGCCTGTGAAGTCCTAGGATCACAGTTAAACACTGCATTTACCCTTCACATGCCCGCTTGGGTCTTTCCCAAGCATACTTTCTTTCCTGTTCTAAAGCCTTTTTGAAAAAACTTTCACTTCTTCTCTGAAACTTGCCTCAGTCTCTTTTTCTTATGCCCATCAGTCAAATGCCTTCTTCTCAGGAGGCAAGAAACGAGATTGCTGCAGACCCGTACAAATTCGCCACTGCTAACTTTTGGATACCTTCCACCAGTAACACACCCTTCAATATACCCCTATCTCACTAACCTCCATTAGGCTTTCTTCCCCAGGAGATAAACAGAAACCGGCTCTCCAAAAGACTCCACACTGATAATGCCGATTACTAGCTTATCTTCCCAGGTACAGAATAAAGACAAGATGAGAGTAATTATTCTGATACAATGACAGGGGCAGGAGGCAGAGAAATTCTAGGCAGACAGGAGCAGGTCCCTGGCAAAACCCCACGTTCAAGCAGAAAAACCTGAAACGCACAGCCCAAAGTGAGAACTTCCAAACCTGTGTGCCCGCTCTCTCCTAACTGGTTCTTTCTGAACGTCTTGTTACCTACCAACGTCTTGTTGTCTTTTCCAAAACTACCTACAGCCCGGCCCCATCCTGTGCCTATAAAGACCCCAGACTCAGCTGACAGAGCGGAGAAGTGGCTGGGCGTCAGTGAAATCAGCTGGACATCGAGAGGCACCTTGACTCAGAGACGATGGCTGGATGAGGCAGAGGCAACTTAATTTCAGGGGAGAGCAACCTGCCCTTTTCAGCCCCTTCCCAGCTTCTCGCCCCGCTGAAACAGGCTTTCATCACTCAATAAAATTCTCCATATTCACCATCCTTCAATCGTCGGCATGACCTCATCCCTCTTGAGCACTGGACAAGAATTCAGGAGGTGCTAGTGTGGGTCCCCACAAAGGCTGTCACTCTGGCTCTTTACCGTCACTGGCGGAGGGCAGCCACCCCACGCGACTAGCCAAAGGGTCCACTGAGCGGGTAACGCTGCTGTCTGCAGATGGCGGGGCTAAGGCAGCACTGCATCACGGCCTCTGGGGCCTTGGGGTCGCAGGCACCCCCGCCTGGATGCCGCCACAGGGCCTGCACGGAGTTTGCTTCAGCTTGCGTGAAAGCAGCCGGTTCCTGCACTCACTGGCGTGCGCGCTTTCTCCCATGATGGGTGGAGCACAGCGGACAGACTTCGCTCCTGCTGGCGGCACCAAAGTGGCTGGCCGGTTCCCACGCTCATTTGCTCACATGCTCCCTCCCGTGAGGGGTTGAGTGGGGCAGGCCGAGTAAACAGGGAACCCCTGTCGCAAGTCCTGTGAAGGGGTCAAGAAAATATCCTGCATCAGTTCCTTCATCCCTCCCTGAGGTATCTGCTTCCTCTGCTCCCTTTTCCTTCAAAGGTTCATCTTATCTTGTGTAAAATGTACATTTACCAGGCACTAAAACCTCACAAGTATACAAGCATTCCTGTCACTAAACCTCCTGAGAACCAAAAAACCAGCCACAGATGTGTCTGTAACTTGTGTTTTTTCTGGGCACGCCCTCAAGCTGGCCCAATAAGCCGCCACTGACTGGGACATCTGCCTCAGTCACTCACTTTGGTTATCACAATCAATGTAACCCACCATATCAACAGGCTAAAGAAATAATATGATCATATGAATTGATGGAGCAAAAGGCTGACAAAATCTAACACCTATTCCCAACACCTACTCATGATTAAAAACAAGCTTCTCAGCAAACTTGGAGGGGAACTTATTCAACCTGATAAAGAACATCTACAACAAACCTATTGCTAAACTCATGCATACTTAATGGTGGGAGGCTGGACGCTCGCCCATGGCTGGGAACAAGGCAAAGATGACAGACAACCTCTACCACCACCCTGATCCAACATCACACTGCAAGTCCTGGCTAGTGCAACAAGGCAAGAACAAAAATTTTAAAAGTACACCGATTGGAAAGGAAGATGAAAAACTTTTTATTGCATGTAGTAAGACTGTCTACGTAGAACATCCAAAAGAATCTATTAAAAGACTCCTAGAACTAATACGCAAGTACAGTGATTTTACAAGATCAAATATATAAGTTAACTGTCTATAGATACTAGCAATGATACATAAGAATTTGAAGTTAAAAAATACCATTTATATAATAATATACTCTCCAAAAATACTTAGGTAGTATAAACAAAATATGTATGAGACCTATAAGGAATTCTGTTTTCTTTCAAACTCTGAAAGAAATCAAAGGTCTAAATAAATGAAGAGACAGTCTACATTCACAGATAGAAAGACTCACTACTGTTAAGATACCAGTTTTTGTCAATATGATCTACAGATTCAACAATAATATCCGAATCAAAATCCTAGAAAACTGTTTCTTATATCAACAACCTGATTCCAAAGTTTATATGGAAAGCTAAAATACTCAGAACAGCCAACAAAATACTGGAGAAGAACAAGGACTGACATTTGTTAGTAGACTCACATTATTAGACTTCACCAAAAAGCAGCATCTGTGAAAGAAAAAATTGGTAAGGTGGACTTCACTAAAAATAAAAAACATCTACTCTGCAACAGATACTGCTAGGAGAATGAAAAGACAAGTCACTAAGCAGAAAATATTTGTAAAACATGTACATGACAAAGGACTTGTATCCAATACAGTCACATATCGCCTAGCTTCAGTTTCAGCCAGCAATGGACAGCATAAAAGATGGTGCCGTAAGGTAACAGAGCGGAAAAACTCCAATTGCTCAGTGACATCATATTCATGTGTTTGTGGTGATGACAGTGGAGGCAGAAGACAGTGATACTGATGACCCTGCCCCTGGGTAGGCCCAGGTTAATGTGTGTTGTGCCTTCATTGTTAACAAAAACTTTAAAAAATAAAATAAAAGTAAAAATGTTAATAGCAAAAGCTTATAAGGATAAAAATAAAGGTAAGCTAAGGTTTGTTAGTAAAGAAATTTTTAAAAATAAACTTAGTGTAGCCTAAGTGTACGGGGTTTATGAAGTCCACAGTAGCGTACGGTAATGTCCTAGGCCTTCACACTCACTCACTCACTCACCCAGAGCAACTTCCAGTACTGCAAGCTCCAATTCACGGTAAGTGCCCTGGTGCAGGTGAACCATCTTTTATACTGTACTTTTACTGTACCTTTCCCCATTTAGGTATGTTTAGACACAAAAATATTTACACTGTGTTACAACTGCTTCCAGTATGCAGTACTGTGCTGTACAGGCTTGTGGTCTAGGAGCAACAGGCTGCACCATCTCGGTTTGTGTAAGTACACCCTGTGATGTTCTCACAACGACAAAACTGCCCAACTATGCATTTCTCAGACCACATCTCTGTTAAGCAGCGTGTGACTGTATACAAAGAACTCTTAAAACTCAACAATAAGAAAACAACCCATTTACAAAATGGGAAAAAGATCTGAACAGAGACCTCATTAAGATCTACTGATGGCAAAAAACACAGAAAAAGATGTTCAATGCCACATCATTAGAAAATTGCAAATTAAAAACAGTAAGACACTACTACAAACTCATTACAATGCCTAAAATCCAAAAACATCAACACCACCAAATGCTGGTGAGAGTGTGAAGCAACAGGAACTCTCACTTATTGTTGGTGGGAATGCAAAATGGTGCAGCCACTTTGGAAGAGAGTTTAATAGGTTCTTAAAAAGATAAACATACTCTTACCATACAATCCAACAATTGGCCAGGCATGCTGGCACACACCTGTAATCCCAGTTACTGAGGAGGCTGAGGCACAAGAATCGCTTGAACCTGGGAGGTGGATGATGCAGCCTGGGAGACAGAGAGAGACTCTGTCTCAAAAAAAAAAAAAAATCCAACAGTCAAGTTCTATTTACCCACATGAACTGAAAACTTACGCACCAAAAAAACCTGCACGTAAATGTTTAAAGCAGCTTTATTCATAATTGCCAAAACTTAGACGCAACCAAGATGTCCTTCAATAGGCGAATGGATAAACAAATTGTGGCACCTTCATACAAACAGAACATTATTCAGTAATAAAAAATGCACTATTAAGCCATGAAAAGACATAGAGGAACTTTAAATGCATATTGCTACGTCAAAGAAGCCAGCTTAAAAAGGTTATTCTGGGCCGGGCGCGGTGGCTCACGCCTGTAATCCCAGCACTTTGGGAGGCTGAGACGGGTGGATCACAAGGTCAGAAGATCGAGACCATCCTGGCTAACACGGTGAAACCCCATCTCTACTAAAAATACAAAAAACTAGCCGGGCGAGGTGGCGGGCACCTGTAGTCCCAGCTACTCGGGAGGCTGAGGCAGGGGAATGGCAGGAACCCGGGAGGCGGAGCTTGCAGTGAGCTGAGATCCGGCCACTGCACTCCAGCCTGGGCGACAGAGCAAGACTCCATCTCAAAAAAAAAAAAAAAAAAAGGTTATTCTGGGAAATCACACTTTCCATACTCTCACACAAACACCAAAACAGTTTTTGGCCAGGTACAGTGGCCCACATCTGTAATTCCAGCTTAAGAATTAAGAACTGGCCGGGCGCAGTGGCTCACGCCTGTAATCCCAGCACTTTGGGAGGCCGAGGCGGGTGGATCATGAGGTCAGGAGTTCGAGACCAGCCTGACCAACATGGTGAAACCCCGTCTCTACTAAAAATACAAAAATTAGCTGGGTGTAGTGGCGGGCGCCACAATCCCAGCTACTCAGGAGGCTAAGGCGGAAGAATTGCTTGAACCCAGGGGGCGGAGGTTGCACTGAGCTGAGATCACGCCACTGCACTCCAACCTGGGCGACAGAGTGATATTCCGTCTCAAAAGAAGAAGGAAAAAAAAATTAAGAATTAACTCAGATTAAGAATATCTGAATATTCTCGGATCTTAAGAATATCTGAGGATCCTAAGATCCTAAGATTAAGATCCTAAAATCAGGATCTTAATCTTATTAATTCAGATTAATAATATCCAAATATCCTAGGATTCATTCCTTTCCACTTCTTTCTTTTTATTTATTGCAGAGACAGGTGAGTCCAAACTGCTTTTGCAAGCCCCCCGCCATTTTGCAGACCTTGGTCAAAGTGAAACATCCCCAGGGGCTCAGACCATGAGAACACCCTGCCCAGCCACTTGACCACAAGGCACAGGAACATTTTTACCGCACGCCGCCAGGCAGAGGCCCAGCTGAAGGAACATCCCTATCATATCTTGCTGGGCAAAGGGCCCAAGGAACACACTTGGCCAAACGGCCAGATGATAGAAACATCTTACCAATATCCTCCCGGGCAGCAAGCCGTACCGCCCAGACCCCCCGCCCCCCATACCTGTAAGCACTTCAGCCTACAAGCGGCAGTGGGTACTGGCATTAAACTGGTCCCCCACCTCTCAGGTTTATGCTGGACATAAATGCCCGCAGTTGCTGTAGAGCCACCCTCTTTCTGTGTGTGTCTTTCTGTAACCTTCGTCTTCCCTTCAAAACCTAACAACAGGGACTCGCTATGTTGCCCAGGCTGGTCTCAAACTCTGACCTCACGCTATCCCACTTTAGCCTCCCCAAGTGCTGGGATTACAGGCGTGAGCCACCATGCCTGGCCTCGATCTCTTTCTTAATCACACTTTGGCTGCTGTTTTACATCATATTCAGTTTGCTGCTTAGAGGAAGGAAAACGGTGTGCAAGTTTGCTGATAGTACTTTCTGGGTTCTTATTTTCCTACTCCCTAATGCACTGATGGCTCCAATTTAATTTCTACTATATAATCCATCTCCTTCAGCCTAATCTGCTTTGGGGGCTTTCTAACACCACATAAACACGCTGAATGAAGGATGGAGCCGCGGCTAAATTCTTAATTCTCAGAAAAGATTAAATTCTGCCCCCCTAGTGAATTCCTATGGAAGCTCATTAATAATTCACTCATTTCCAGAGCAGTCTTAAATGCCAAGTGTCCCACTTTAAAAAAAATCAATGATTTTCCAAAATCACTAGATAAATCTATTCATTTATAAAAAATATTTATATCGTTGTATCTTTTTAGAGGATCTGAGTCATAGTTACTATCTGTAATGGTGACATAAACGCAGAATCCAGTTCCCTTGCATCCTCTCCTTTTCACTTCTGACAGCCTGCAATAAAGAACGGAGGCTTCGCCATCAGAAAGACCTGAGCGCTAACATTTTCTTAGCCTTCTCCTTATCAGTAAAACTAAGTTATCCTCTTATCGCGTGGTATTTATGATGAGATAAATGAGATGGTTAAGTGTCTAGCACTTACTACGCTATACCAATAATTATTAGTTCTAGCTCCCTTCATCATCTTCTCATCTATGACCTGGTCAAACCAAGTTCATATTCTTCCTTCATCTAAACTTTTGCCATTATTTAATTTGGGTGACCATGCAAAATCCTACGCTAAGGGTAAAAAAACTCTTTCTTTCTCTACTGTCACACTCAATGTAGAATACTTCTACAACTGAATGTGAAGGCGTTTTCTCCACACATCGAGCAATTCTCCGGAGGACGCCAACTGGGTATCCTACAATTCAACTTAATTCTGATACTGTCGTATTTGAGTTAAGAGCCAGAATCTACAGATCAAGGGCTCAGTCCTACAAGACTACTCCTACTCCCCACTTCAGATGCAAATCACAAGCAGTAAGTTGTTACCCATACTTCTCAACAGGCTATACATTCAGGTTCCCACCTTGGGTTCAATTAATTTGATAAACTTTCCGTTGGAGAAACTAACAAGACTTACAAGCCAGGTTTTAGGCAGAATTACAGTTAGGCCCTGGCCAGGATGCATGCGCTGGTGCACTCTGGCCCACTTCCCTGTAGCTGCTGAGAGTCACACAGCGTGCTGAACCACCTGCTCCCCACTGTTCCTATAAACGGAATCTCTGACGCTGGATCTTTTAACCTAAGAATTGGTTAAAATGTTTTCCAGATCCGATCCTGAACTCCAGCAAAACAGCTCACACCAAACTGTCTGAAGACTCCAAACTGTCTGAAGACTCCCACCAAGGAACGAACTCAGCAAAGGAATGTAGTTTCTTCATCTCCCTGTCACCAGACTTCACCTCTCACTTCTCGATTAATCAGCAATCCCCACACTTTAGCCCATCACTTGTCCAGAATCCTTAAAATCTCCATCTCCAAACCTCTCGAGGAGGCCGATTTGAAGTTCTTAAAGCAAACTAAATATGGCTTAAGAATGACTCCATACTTCTATGTTTGAGTCCTTGTGGACGAACTATAACCTAGCTTAATAGGCAGACAAGACTGAAAACCCAACTTAGGAGTATGCACCTGTACAACAGCCCAGTCTTGACCAATTCCAGCGGCCAGCCATACTTCAACCACTCACAGACTGCTAAGTGTTCACATAAGGCAGATGCCAACCTGTAGCCCATCCAGCTGTTTCTATACCTTGCTTCTGATTTCCGTATATCACTTCCCGTTTTTTGTCTATAAATCTTCCACCACGTGGCTGCATGGGAGTCTCTCTGAATCTGCTTTGAGTCTGGGGGCTGCCTCATTTGCAAATCGTTCACTGCTCAATTAAACTCCTTTAAATGTCATCCAGCCTAAGTTTTTAACAGATTGTGTCAGAAGTGGGATCCGAAGTAGAGCTTCTAATGACCCCCAGGAGCGCTGAATGAACAAGCAGCGTACCTGCTGGACCCACTTGTGTCCTTCTATCTCTCAAATGACCCCCAGGAGCGCTGAATGAACAAGCAGCGTACCTGCTGGACCCACTTGTGTCCTTCTATCTCTCAGAGCAGCTGGGGATCGTGGTAAGTTCTCTCTCAGATTTCGGAGTTCTACACATTTGCGTTTTGAGCTCTCGAGTTTCTCTGAGCAAATTTCTGATCCAACTGGGTTTAGAAATCACAACAGAAATTGAACTGGGTTCAGGATCAGATTGGACCTGGTAATTAACTGGTTTGGATCCAGTTAGGGGCCTCTTACATCTGACTGGGTCAGAAAGAACCTGGTGGTAAATGGTAATATTGCAGGGGGTATACAATTTGGTTTTTAAAAATTTGGAACGATTTTTGTGTTCTACCCCCCTTTGTTTCATTTTTCTTGTGTGTTTAGGTAGGAAAAAAAAAATCATTGGCTAAATTAATCAAGGGAACCTGAGGGTAAAGCCAACATTTTAGGCAAAAATAGGATCCTTAATTTCTGGAAATCAAGGTTCCTTCCAGCTTATACATCAGGCCCAGAAAGCAGCAAACGCTTACAGAATGGCCAAATATTACTAAAGCTAACCTACAGTGGAACGGTGGGAATAAACAAAATTCACTGAAGTGCATTTAAAAATGAAGGCTCTCAGAAACTAAATCTACTAACCTTTGAGCTTAGTTATTATCCAGATCCAAAGGAAATAGACTGCAGTATCAATTGGCTGACTTTGGCTAAGTACATTTTACCTGAGTAAAGGATGGAACTGGGTTAGAGGCCCTCCCCTCAGTAAAGTCTCTCTTGGACAAAAAATGGGTTACAGGTGACAGGGCCCAATCAGGAGAAAACTGGAACCTTGCCGGTTAGATACTCGGCGCCCCCACGCAGCCGGTTGGGCAGCAACTTGCAAAATCAAGAGACTTTTACCTGTGGTTCCACAAAACAGAAAAAGATGATTTTGCTTTGTGTTGCGGCTTGGCCCCCAGGGCTGTGGTGCCGCCAGCCAGGTCACAGGGCTGCTCAGAGGAAGGGACTCAGAAGCCTGGCATGTCAGCCAAAGGGTAAGAATTTCTTGCCAGTCAGCCTTCTACCTCTTTCCCTGTGCAAACTGGCTGAATGAATGGTAAAAATCAGTTTATCTCCTGTAAAGTTTTGAGCAATGGGAAAAAGAATTTATGAGGCCAGTCTTAAAGCTGTAGCCAATCTGGTATGCTTGCTTTATGTGTCTTCCTGTATCATTCTGTCATAAAGACAGCTAACTTAAAACAGAGCACGGGCTTGAAACCCCGTAAGCCCACTGCTCAAGACGTCCCAGCTGCGGGTCAGTAACAGACTTTGCTGTGGGTCCCTCACACACACACAAAACCTGTATGAGGTCTCCATTTTGTTTTACGTCCTTGGGAGCCTGATGTGGTGACCACGTGGCTACACTTTCTCTTGCTCTCTGCCTTCCAGGGAACAGGAATTTTAAGGTTCATGTCATAGTAGCTCTAAAAATCATCCTGAGGAGTTAAAAGCCTTTGCAAGCTCAAAATTAATTACTCTAGACTCCTCCTGGAAAGCGCAGTGGAGGCTGCCCAGTGCTGCAGCTCAGCAGCCAAGGTTGTCTCCTTTCATGGTGGTGATCTGAGTCCAATTCCTGGCTTAGGGAATGAGTTCTTTCTTGTTTGATATCTGCATAACCGTTACCATTTGCTGATTCTCTTCCCCTCCAGAAACCGTCTAATTCTCCTTTCTCAGAGCACCTGTGAGGCTGCTTTTAATAAAGTTTAAATGCCAACAATATCAGCCATTTAGCCTGGCTAAAATTGGGTAACAGGAAATTTAAAAGGACTTTAAAAAAAAAAAGAGTGCTGTGGTTAAAAGTCAGCTTAATTACAAGCAGATATTCAAGCTCTAACAGCAAGGGACCCCTTGGGAAAAACAGGAGGCACCAGAGACCCCATTTTGGGAAAAACTGCTATTTTCCTCATGAAACCTCAGGAATTGGAAGTGGATAGATTCCTTTCAAAATCTAAAGCTCTGTACTGTTTTGCATTGTAGTATCTAACATTTTTTACTTTTGGGGATATCAGCAATTGCTTCACATTATGAAAGAGGTTTGGTATGTAATAATTAGGTAGGAAATATACTTTTAGGGATGTCTGGTGCCAGCTATGGGGAAATACTGAGCTCTGCACGTTTGGATCAGAGAAGCATGCTCTTGGCAACCTAGGAAGTATGGAGATGTCCCCAACCCCACTGAAAAATAAGACTCCTGTAGGGGATGGGCTAACTACAAATAGGCTTATTGGTTTTGGGTTGCCCTACAATTAAATGCACAGTAAAAGCACTGCACTGTCTTTTCCAATAGGATCTCCCTCTTTTGGGGGACCCATAAAAATGGGACCCTTAATTTTGGTGATCTCTTTTTGCCTTCCAGCTGTGCCTGCTTATTAGGCACTAGAAACTGCATGTTTCCCTAGCCAGTTCTTCCAAAGACTCCACCCTAAAGCCAGTAATCCAATTAAGAAACTTAGAAACTAGGAAATAAAAAAACCTTACAACTACTTAATTTTCTTCCATCTGTGTAGTTATATATGTGTTGTGTATATAGTATTTATGTAAAAAAGCTCTAATTAATTGCCTTAAAGAAAAACAAGCACTTAAACATTTTGAAAGAAAAATAAAAACTGTAGTATCTTTTAGTTCACATAACTTTAGTGATCTTTGGGAAATAAAAACAGCTTGGAAGGTTATTTGTAAAATAAAAACATTTGGTCTAAATTGTGCAGGTCAGATATTAGGTTTGCTAAATGCTTTAAGGTCATAAACTACTTGCCTTTTAAAAAAAAGAGATTTTATGTAAGAAACAATTTTGGACGGCAAATTCTTTTCCCAAAGTAAAATAACTAGTTGTTTAAAAAGAGGGATGTTTAGGACAAGTCAAAGTCCAAGCATGCCATAGATGGTCTAAGTCATGAAAGAAATTTATGCACCAAAAATAAAAGATGCTAAGAGTTACCATAATAACGTGTAATTAAAACTCCTAAAAAAAAAAAGTTTTACATGCAAGGCATGTGAGGAAAGTGAATTGTGTTTTTGATAAAAGATTGTAAGGCATGGGAGTATAACTTTTTGCCTAGAGGGTGAAGAGGTTTTTTAATTAGATAACACAAAATTAAAGGTTTAAGTTGTGTAAGGTTTATAAAAATTAATCTTGTAAAAAGAAATTGTTTGTGAACATATTGACTAAACTTAAAGGGGTGTGATTCAGCATTCCATAAATTAAACCTTGAAATAAAAGCACAATAGGGTTTTCTTAAAGCGCTGATCTACTCTTTCACAAAAATTGCAAAGGGTTATATAAGGTTTACAAAAATCTCACCTCATGGTCAAACTGGTTAAGTATAATACAAAGTGTTTTAACCTTTAACGTATTTGATAGGCTTCTGAAAATCAACTTTCAGCTTCAGAAATTGTCTTTTCTAACTTTGGGATACTACATAGGGCCCCTGAAGCATCCGAGAGAGGTAAGCACAGGATTATTTGGCATGTTAAGTTACATGTGAAGAATTGTCAAATAAAAATATATGTTTAACCTTCTTCAAGTTATATTTTAGTGACTGTTAATATATGTTCCAAAATTGTGTAAGATTTCTAAAATTAACATGTCTGTGTATATGCTCTCCATAATTACAGTTATTATGTTGTTTTAGACCATGGAAATAACCACATTTCCTTGTCAACTGTGTCTTCATAACTATTTAAAGTCATTTCCACAGTTAATTGCTTAATGCTAATGCAGTTTCTAAAAACTTCATAAGCACATAAAAGCCTAGAATATGGTGTCTTTTAAAAGACTCATGAAAGGATGGAAACGACCTAAAAAGCACTCTTGAATACAGGTTTTCTAGTAACCTTAGAATCATATCATTTAAACCGGGTAAGAATTCCTGGAACTTTAATAAAAAGACTGACTAAAAGACTGACTGGTTCATAAAACTGCTAACCCAAGTAGACAGAAATTAATTGAATACCAAGAAAATCCTTTGCCAGATTTTCACGTTAAATCAGCTGGTACTGAAATTGTTTAAAAACACAATTTAAATGAACTCCATAGTCTAAGTCAAACTGCCTATGATAACCCATCAGTTATCAGTGCTATGCACCTAATTTGGAAAAACAACTGGCATTCAAGAGGACTTAAGTCTAAAGTTAATCAAGCATGGACACATGGAGAACCAGGATGGCCACCTTGTCCTTCCTGAGTCCTTACAGCTTTTGTTACTAAAAGTTATGCTTCCCATGACTCATCATGGAAAAGATAAAATATAATTTGAATTAAATATATTGGTGTGGTAACTTATACATTACTAAAATAATTTTTTTTTTCTTTTTAAGACAGAGTCTCACTCTGTCGCCCAGGCTGGAGTGCAGTAGCACGATCTTGGCTCACTGCAACCTCTGCCTTCTGGGATCAAGCGATTCTCCTGCCTCAGCCTCCCGAGTGGCTGGGACCACAGGTGTGTGCCACCACACCTGGCTAATTTTTGTATTTTTAGTAGAGACAGGGTTTCACCATGTTAGCCAGGATGGTCTTGAACTCCTGACCTCAGGTGATCCTCCCACCTCAGCTTCTCAAAGTGCTGGGATTACAGGCGTGAGCCACTGTGCCCGGCCTGCTAAAATAGTTTCATAACCAATGTTTAGTTTGTCAAACCCACATGCCTGAGAAGACAATCAAAGCTTCAGGTATATTTGGCTACCTGATGGGTCATTTAAACATTTGTAGAGGGATTTCATTCAATTGTCATTTTCAATGCATGTTTTCTGGTTGTATAAAAGTTTTCCCATGCAAGAGGACTGACGTTATAACACTAAGTTATTATGCCACACTGTAATTTTATGGTTCACTGAAGAAAATCAATCCCTTCATGATCTAGAACCCGAAGACTGAATATTCTGAGAACATCACAGAAAGATTGTCCTTGCTATCCACACTGCAGCAAAACTTCAGGACTTGTATTTTGGCTTCATCATCTCACAATAGAGAAGGGTCCCTCCACAATGTTGTTGGAAACCTCAAGGTAAAGCTAACCAGGGAAATTTCTCCCCAGAAAAAGATGGCATCCTTGATGTAAACAGCTTTTCCCAAGATCACAGAGCAAGAGTTCTACTACCATGAGACTCTTACCTTTAAATACCTTTCCCCTCCTTATGCCTCTATGAACAACAGACATGAAAACACGGGGGTCTGTTGCGTGCACTTATGGGGTATACTTTTATTTGAAAATGATTTTGCAGCCAGCAAAATGGATAACCTTATGCCTTCACAGATAAAACATGAAGGCTCAACGTAGGTAAGAAACTTTAATGGTACATATGTTGCCTCATAATCAGTCAGAAACAGAACATTGATTCACTCCTCTTAACCCACACAGGTTAAAGAGAACATTGCCAGGAGGCCTTCACTCTTCTAGAAGGGCATTGTGTGTTAGGTCCTTTTTCCACAGTTTGGAATAAAAGAGGGAATGATTTAAAATGTATCCCTCATGATAGGCTTTATAGCAGTTTCTACTGTAAAGGCTATCGTTGCACAACAGACTTTAAATTATCTTGTGAAAGTTATGCTAAATAATAGAATTGGCTAAACAGGAAAGTATCTGTGCAGCTGCTGGCACTTGTGGCCTATGAAGAAATACATCAAATGTAGATTATAAAAATTCAGTTGTAGGCGATTAACGGAAAAAACCACTTAGTTAAGTGAGTAGTCTCTTCATTTAGCTTATTCTTTGATCTATTTGATTTTAGGTGGCTTGGTTTACTGGGACCCTGGGTAAGAAGCATACTCCCAACTCTTGGTGTTATCCTCCCAATAGTCATGAAAACAGTCTCCCTGGTGTGCTGTATTCTCTCAAAGGTTTTAAATGTTTGCATGCAGCCATCTCTAAAATGTCACATGGTCCCTCTTCAACTGGGATGACAAAGCTGAAAGAAATGTGCAGCCATGAGGACACCATAACCTATAAATGACATGCTGAAACTGAAAACCCAAAACAATGGGAACTGAGAGTGGCACTAAGGCCCTCAGTTTTGGTCACACTCTCACCTAAGTGAGAACCAGAACAGAAGGGGGAATTTTTTAAATTATGGGAGGCCATTGTTTTGGACTAAGATCATGCACTAGGCCCCAACAGACTAAATCAAACCAAAGTGGGGCCGCTCCTGTTAACAACTTACAGCTACTTAATTTTCATAGTTGATGTAAGAAAATTAAGTAGTTTAGCTTGACATAATCAAACTAAAACTTTAAGGAAACACCTAGATCCTAGACCAGAACAGAGCAGGTTTTTTTTTCTCTTATACACGGGACATTCTAGTATAAGGAGGTGCCTCTGCTCAGTCCTTATTCCTGCCTTTGCAAAACTCACTGTTCTACTGTTTCCCAGTCGTTTTCAAAACCAAATAAGTATACTTATGATGGTAATAGTGACATCAAGGACTAACGTTTTGGTCAATCTCTCAAAATTGAAAAAATGACCAACAGAGGGGAACTGTTAAAGCAAAGTAAACATGGCCTGAGAAGGAGTCTGTACTTCCACATCTGAGTCCTTGCAGACAAACTGGAACCTAGTTTAAAAGGCAGACAAGACTGAAAACCTAACACAGGAGTATAGAGCTGAGTCTTGGCCAATCCCAGTGGCCACACTTCAACCACTCATAGACTGCTAAGTGCTCAAGCTGTGTTCAAATAAGGCAAACGCCAACCTGTAACCAATCCAGCTGTTTCTATGTCTCACTTCTGATTTCTGTACATCATTTCCCCTTTTTTTTTGGTCTATAAATCTTGTTCCACCACGTGGCTGCAGAGGAGTCTCTCTGAATCTGCTGGGATTCTGGAGGCTGCCCAATTTGCGAATAGTTCATTGCTCAAACTCCTTTACATTTAATTCAGCTGAAGTTTTTCTTTTAACAAGGTTTTCTTTTATCTTCTCATTTGGCTGCCCTACAATTATTCAGTCTTTCTCTGCTGCTGTTCCCACTGTTTCTGAATATTGGTTGTTGCCTTGCAATGGGCAATAGAACCTGGTGGTCCTTTAACACTGGGTTTGATTAATTTGCTAAGAAGGACTTACTGGATTATAAAAAATATTGCTGTAGGATACAGACGAACAGCCAGATGCAGATGCAGAGGGTAAGGTATTAGGGAGGTGTCTGGATGTCCACGCCCTCTCTGGGTGTGCCACCCTTTCGGCAACTCCATGTGCTTAGCAACATAGAAGTTTATCAAGTCTGTTGTTCAAGAGTTTTTGTAGAGATTAATCTCCAGCCCTAGCCTTTCCTGGAGGATGGTGGGTGAGTCTCAAAGTTCCACCACTCTAATCCTCTGTATTTCTAGGGAGTCGCCCCATTCTGAAGCTACAGAGGCCCTACTCTAAGTTAGCTCATTAGCATAGCCTAAAGGGATCATTATTAATACAAGGTACTCCTATCAGGAAATTTCCAAGGGTTTTAGGAGCTCTGAGGCAAGTATGGGGGAAAAAGACCAAATATATTTCATATTATACTATACCTAGCTTCTTCAGCAATTCATTTCACTGGTCATGCCCTTGGCCTTGAAATCATCTGATACTGCTCCACAACTGAAATTCTGAACACTACACTATCTCACTCTCAGCTTCCAGCCTCCATTCCCTTTTCTCCAGAGCCTAGTATCAGCGCCTTGCCCAACCCTGTCCTTTCCCTAGCTCAAATCTAACAGCTTCTCCTGGTTTCACGCTGAAATCTTTAATCAGCCTGGATTCTACAGCACATTACTTGAATCACTACCTTGCCCTTCAACAAAATCCAACCTTCAGCCAGTCCTATTATCTGTTTCTTCCACAATCACATCTCACTAATCACTGCTAACAAAAACAACAGAGTAAAATAATGCCAGCATACATTGATAGTACATCATCATATCTCAGACAGGCTCTATCTGCTCTGTGACAGTCCATGACAATTTCTGATCAGATTCCTCTCACATTCCTCTCAGAAACTATTCCATACCTTTCCAAATCTCTTCAAGCCTCGAATGTAAGCTGACCATATATACGGCATCTAAGTCAGATCATGACTCTCCTCTTTTTAAAAGTTTCCCATTTTTCTTTGAGTAAGAGCCAAAGTCCTTAAACTGTCAGACCAGGCCCTAAGTAATCCGTACCCTCTCCACACGCCCCTATCCATGATCGCATCGCTCTCAGTGTTCTTGCTCGTTCTGCTCCAGCCACCCTGGGCTTGCAGCTCTGCCCACAGGCTGAAAAGTGCCTGCTTTAAGACGTTTTGCAGCTCCCTCTCCTTGGAACAAGTCGTTCTCCAGATACCTACATGGCCAACTCCTTCACCTCCTACAAGTCTTTGTTCAATTGCCACCTGCTCTGTAAAGCCTACCTTGACCATCTTATTTAAAACTATAGCACCACTCCTTTCTGGCCCCAGTATCCCAATCTTCCTTACCTTGCTCTCTTGGTTTCATTTTTCCTACACCACTTATCTTCTAACTTCTTATGTCATTTACTTATTTATTATGTTTGTTACTTATGGTCACCCAAGAGTAGAGTTTTTTCCCTGCATCCCAGGTGCCTAAAACTAAGGCTTGCTGGCACACAGGAGGCACTCAATAAATGTTTGTTGAGGGAATAATTAGATGAAACTATTCCCTCCTCCCCTTGAAAGTGAACCCAAGTTATTGACCCCATTTTCCTTGTATTTTTCTACTGCTATTCTCTTTCCTGTCCCTTCAACTGCTCACTCCATCAGAAGTGCCTGTGCAAAGATTCTGTCAGTGAGAAATCTAGCATGGCTGACTCCATCGTGCTGCCAGCCTCACTTGCTGGCTGTCTTCGCTTGTTCCTGGGTACAGAGCAAGCTAACCAGGGGAGGAATTTAGTTGACAGTTTAACTTTGAAGCCAAGATAATATCCCTCCCTAAAACCGATGCCCTCCTCGTTTGGGGACTGAAATTGCCTTTGTAAAACCAATGAAACGCCACAAGATTAGGATTATGGGAGGGGCCTAAATTCTGATTAAATGTAGGCATAGTTTCCTTTTTCCTTTTTTTTTTGAGACAAGGTCTCACTCTGTTGCCCAGGCTGGCGCACAACGGTGCGATCTTAGCTCACTGCAACCTCCACCTCCCAGGTTCAAGCAGCTCTCCTGCCTCCGCCTCTCGAGTAGCTGGGACTACAGGTGTGCGCCACCGTGCCCAGTTAATTTTTGTATTTTTTGTAGAGACAGGGTTTCACCATGTTGCCCAGGCTGGTCTTGACCTCCTGAGCTCAGATGATCTACTCACCTCAGCCTCCCAGAGTGCTGGGATCACAGGCGTGAGCCACCACGCCCGGCCTAAATGTGGGCATAATTTCCATAATCCCTTATTGTTCAGGAGTCATGGGGCCAAAGGTCACCAGATGTGTGACTTCCCTAATGGTTTCTGTGGATAGCATCACTATTGTAAAACTTAAGATTGGTCTTAAGTATTTTTTATGCTCACCCCACCTGGACTTGTGACTCATGACTCAACCAGTCCTACTGCCCCCATCCAGAGACACGCTGGGCACCCAAAGACCGTTTTCCACATCCTACGATTTCATCCTCAACGCAATCAGCAGCATCCATCCCCTAGTCCTCTGCCCACCAAACAATCCTTGAAAAACCCTAACCTCTGAGCCTTCAGGGAGACTGATTTGAGTAATAACTGTCTCCTGTATGGCCAGCTTCACATTAATAAAATTCTTTGTGTACTCCAATAGCAAAGTCTCAGGGAACTGGTTTTGTCTGTGCAGCGGGCAGAAAGAACTCATTGGACAATTACACCACTGGCCTCTTTCCTTCACTGCTGTATAGACACGCCATCAAGAAAGCAGGTCTGTATGTGATGTGTGCCCAATTTCTCTTCTTCCTGTTACCAGCAAAGTGTCTTAAAACAACAGCCTTGGCCTGGCATGGAGGCTCACACCTGCAATCCCAACACTTTGGGAGGCCAAGGTGGGCAGATCACCTGAGGCCAGGAGTTCGAGACCAGTCTGCCAACATGGTGAAACCCTGTCTCTAGTAAAAATACAAAAATTAGCCAGGCATGGTGGTGGGTGCCTGTAACCCCAGCTTCTTGGGAGGCTGAGGCAGGAGAATCCCTTGAACCCAGGAGGTGGAGGTTGCAGTGAGCCAGGATTGTGCCACTGCACTCCAGCCTAGACAACAGAGAGGCTCTGTCTCAAAACAAACAAACAAAACAAAAACAAAAACCACCACAAAACCCAAAAACCAAAGAAAAAAACAAAACAAAAAAACCAGCCTCCTTTTTTCACTACCTCCCATACCAAAATGCTATTAAAACCAGCAATGAGCCTCTATTGATACCTTTCAGGCCTTTCGTTCTGTTACACATAATTAACCCTCACTACGTGCTCCTACCTGTTCAAAGTTTTTCAGACTTCCCTTTCTATAGCTCCAGCTCCTTTCTTCTGGTTTTCTTATCATGGAGCTGCCTTCCTGGTCGTGGGAATAGGCTCCTTTTTCTCTTAAATCTGAAAGCAGGCTCTATACATTTTTTCTGGGCAGTAACTTTTATATCCATTAGGTGATGAACCCCCAATTTATGCTTCCTGTCCAGATCTTTTTCTGACTCTCAGCATCCACCTTAAAACTAGAATAGGACTTAGCCACCTGGATTGCTCAACATCTTTTGTATCTGGGTAACAAAAGATCCTACTGGTACTCAACGACTACCTCTTCCTCCCACTCCCCAAATATGTGCCTCCTTTGGAGCCCAAGTTGTCCAAGACAAAAAGCTATATCAAAGTCAGCCGAGGATCTTCCTATTCCCTTGTACTCAGCAATTTATCAAGTCTCCTAAAATCGGTACTGTGGAGAATACTGAGCAAACTAGAGAAGCAGTGTAAGAATAAAGAGAAATGGCCAAGAAGATGAAAATGACAAAGAAAAGTTCACAGATACACAGATTCAAAAGAGATCTTAGGTTCCTAAAACTGTTATTAGAAAAATAATGGTGAAAAGACCAGAGACTGCAAAATCAACAGGTTCAACATGTTTAAGGCAAATTAAATTCCTTACATGAACTTGTTTAAATTATAAAAAAAAACATATTATTAGGACACAGGAAAAACACCTTGTCTTCACAGACCTATCATGCTGGCCTTAGACTTTTCAACTTTATTACGAACCAGAAAACAGCAGAGCAATTAATTGCAGAATTTAAAGAGACAAGCTTGTAACCTAAAAATTGTAAGAAATTTTAATTTAGCAGTCATGTTAAAGACATTTTCAAATATTTAAAAGCTGCCAAATCCTACACACACTATATGATCTGAATATTTGTGTCCCTCCACATTGGAAGTCCTAACCTCCAAGTTTTATGGCATTGGGAGGTAGGGCTTTCGGGGCAGGTAATTAGGTCATGAGGGCAGAGCGCTCCTGAATGAGAATAGCGGCCTTATAAAAGAGACTCAAGAGAGCTCATGGACCCTCCATCACCTCCAGGTTACGGTGAAAAGAGGGCTGTCTGTGAGCCAGCAAGTGGGCCCACACCAAACCCCTTTATCTGCCAGTACCTTGCTCTTAGACTTTCCTGCCTCCAAAACCATGAAAAATAAATTTCCACTGTTTTTGAGCCACTCAGTTTACAGTATTTTGCTACAGCAGCCTGAACGGACTCAGACACCACAAATCCTTCCGGAGAAAATTATTTCCATCGATAGAAGGACTCAAAACTAAGTACTTCAAAACATGGAAGCTGCTATATACAAAGGCTGATAGCGGTGCGCGAACCTGAGAAAGGACTGATAGTGCTTGTGGACCTGGAACAGGCACGTCACCTACTGGGGTAGCTCATTTGCCGCCCGGCTTTCCTCCAGCCCAGCTCTATCTTTCGTTGCTACAAACCCCAGAGATGTTAACAGCTAAGATGCTCAGCTCCTGAAGGGATGACTTCGTGATACTCTTGTCTTTACTTACAAGTTTGAACTATATACCTGTAAGAAAGCCTCTTTCCTTACAGCACAACTTTTTTTTACCAATAAAAATTTAACTTTTTTGATGTTAAAACCATTACCTTATCCTTAAAGCATAAATTAACTTTTGCTGTTCTTGCCTGATATGAGTCTAGAATGTATGTTTGTATGTTGATACATAAATTCAACATAACAACATAACTTACAATTTCCATACCTGAGATGTTATGTTCTCCCACTATCATCCTTTATGGCCTTTTGTCCAAGTTAGCATGATGTATTCCTTGTATTCTTAGTCCCCGTCTTCCTTACTACTGATTGAAACCCTCTCAACCTTCGGAGTACTTCTTAAACTAGTAAAACTCACAACAACACTTAAATCGCCCCATGTGTACATACATACAAGTAATCCTCAATAAATGTAAACATGTTAATTAACAAAAATCTATTTGCCGTTTCTGAAGGTAATGCCTGGTGAGTGAGCACAGACCATTAAACCATGTCTGAGGACAGAGGATGCAGTTCCACCTCTTTCCTGTCATCACAGGGAAATGACAAGGATTTCTCCTCCTGCCTCTGCCTCTCAGGTAGCATACCACAGCACTGGGCCTGAAATATTTACTAGGCATCTCCCAGTTGTTCAACATTACTCCAGGAAATTTAACTCTTAGTTTTCTCAACTAAATTACAACTCCTCTAGGGGTACAAACCAGGGGATTTTCTTCTATATCTTCAGAGTACCTAAAATCTACCAACATAAAACAGTTACAAAAGAACTTAACGGTGCAGCTCTTCACTGACCCCTACCAAAGGGTGGACAATACACAGAACTGTAACCCTTTAGGCACCTAGAACAAATTAGTATAATATATGTTTTCACTGTCTTTAAGTAGTTTACAATCTAGTTGGAAAACGGTAATTAAATATTCCAAGATAGGAGACATGTCAGACATGAGTTACAAGTTTATAAAACATTCTATGTATTAGGGGGAAAAAGAAAAGGCTAACTGAACTGCAGTGGTCAGCTGAAGGCTGCAGGATACCTTTGAAAGCCCAACTTCAGAGCATTGGAAAAGAAGATGGAAAGTCATTCTAGGTAAAGTGGAAATGGTACTCGGAAAGGCACGTAGTGTCAATATGTAAACATGGGCCTTTTCAGGGTAATGAGAAATGAGGCTGGAATTCTAGAGCATTTTTTAATTCCTAAGGAGTAACTGATGTTTTGAGCAAGAGAGTGATATGATAAAAGCAGGTTAATATACAGCAAGAAGGATAAAGTGAACTCAGTTGCTTCTGAAACTATATTTTACTTTGTAGAGAAATCTGCTCAAAACAATTATCTGGCTGTTCAGTCTTCTTTGACCTTGGATTTTGTTCACAGGAGCCAGCTGAGAACTAAACTGCATGAACTTATTTTAGATCCTAGATTACTGCTTTCTGTATTACATGTAATTTTGCATTCTTTACCATTACCTTATGCATACACCATTACAGAGTCACCAAAAATATGAGTCTGAACAGCTGGATAAGAAATAATTCATTATCTTGGGGGATATAACATCCCATTATTGATTTGGTCATTCTCTTACTCTTAGAAGCTTTGATTGTCCCCAGTTTTAATGCACTATAAATAGGATCCTCATACATAACATTTTTGTCCATATTTTAAGTTCTTCAAGAAATTCCTATGAGTAGTATTACTAGGTTATTGAAGATACAATATATTGGTTACTGGAGATAGATAGATAGATATATACACACACACACACACACACACGTACACATCTCCAATAACCTAGTCATATAATGTACAGATATAATCTCATATATAAATATTCATTTACTGTTTTAGAGACAGGGTCTTGCTACTTTGCCCAAGCTGGAGTACAGTGGCTATTCACAGGGATCCCCACTACTGATGAGATGAAAGTTTTGACCTGCTCAGTTTCTAGACTGGGCTAGTTCACCTCTCTTTAGGCACTCTGGTGGTCCTCTGCTCCAGGGAGGTCACCGTATTGATACCGAACTTCGTGCAGACACCTGCTATCAGCACTGCACACTACAGCCCAGAACTCCTGGGCTCAAGTGATCCTCCCGCGTCCCCACTAGCTGAGACTACAGGGGGACATAACTATTTTTGAGGTACTTAATATAACAATTCTTTAGCCCTAATTCTGGTTTGATAGATACAGCCTCAGAATAGTGGAGACAGGATTATATCAAACGTATCTGTGATTGCACTAATACATATTCGACTATATTCCCTGGAAAGTTTAGCATACTCTACTAGAATGACAAACTGAGCAGTCACTTTCACTCTACTGTGAGAATCATTATCATGGGTATGTGACCACCACGTAAAGTTGTTCACATTACAACATTTTCCATATTCTGAACTTCGAGGTATCATCAAAGTTGCACAGAGTTATTACATAACAAAAAATAATTTGTACTTTCTTAATGGAAAAAAGAATATTTTTAAAAACTTAAAAAAAGATATTTTTAAGTCCTAAGTAGTATCAAACGTTATATTCAATCACCTCAATATGAATTAATTCCTATTTCCCATTTTGGCTAAATTTTAGATCCTATAATCCCCAACATAAGATGAAAACCTAGTAAAGTAGGCACTATCCTTGTTTCCACTGCGGTTCAACGCTTACACAAAAACTTTACCTGAAACAATTTAGAGCAGCTCTGTTCAACAGATCTTTCTGAAATGATGAAAATGTTCTGTATCTGTGCTGTTCAGTAAGGTAGCCACCACACACAGGTGCCTACCCAACACCTGAAATATAACTAGTGTCACTTAAGTACTAATTTTTCTATTTTAATTACTTTAAGGTACAATAGTAACAAGTGGCTGACGGCTACTGTATTAGAAAACATGGCTTCATAGTATACAGAAAGACTTCCACTTTAAGATGTTCTATAGTTACAAAAAAGAACAATAGATAAAACAGTGTTAACTAAATTACTGGTTAGATGAGATAATGGAAAGTGTTGGCTGCCTACTAAGCATCTACTCCCCTCTTCCCTCTTCAGAGGCCCTGTTCTGCTCAGGTGGCTGTCTACCTGCGCCCCCAGCTCCAATGATGGATCCCGATCAAAAGGATAGGGCTCAGAGCGTTGTGTGGCTGGCTGACTCTTACTGGTCCAGGGGTGGGCATGTGACTTAGGAGAATCTAAGGATTTTGAGAACTTATATTCCATGGTTTGGGGACCTAATTCTCTCTCCCAAACTGACGGACAAAGAAACATATGGATTCTGGGGGTTCTGGCAGCCACTCTGTAACCTTAAAGAAACTGACATGGTTTGGCTCTGTGTCCCCACTCAAATCTCATCTCAAATTGTAATCCCCACGTGCTGAGCGACAGACCCGGTGGCAGTGATTGGATCGGGGGCGCGATTTCCCCCTTGCTGATCTCAGGATAGGGAGTTCTGAGATCTGATGGTTTTAAAAATGGTACTCTCCCGGGTGCCCTCTCCCTGCCTCCTGCTGCCTTGTGAAGAAGGTTCCTGCTTCCCCTTTGCCTTCCACCATGATTGTAAGTTTCCTGAGGCCTCTCCAGCCATGCCCAGCTGTGAGTCAATTACACCTCTTTTGTTTATAAATTACCCAGCCTCAGGTAGTATTTTTATGGCAGTGTGAGAATGGACTAACACAGGGAGTCAGCCTAAGGACACAGCGGACATGGACAAAGCAGAGCCGAAGCTCTGAACTAAGGCACTGGAGTGCTCTGCTTGTGGACTTCCTGTTACTACGTCCCTCTTTATTGTGAACGCCAGTTTCTGTTACTTGAGGCGGGGGTGGACAGACAGCATCCAACACGCTAAGGCTCTCCAGAACGCAGGAAATACCATCTGCCCTTTCTCACATTATGTTAATCCCCCCAAGCAAGGCTTACGGCATGGAGTCTTTCAGACTTGAACTGATAAAGGATCCTTTTGAAGTAGAGATTAGTGCCACCTGTTAGCTACATTCAGGTCTAAGTTTTGTTTGTTTTTTAGAGACAGAGTGTCACTCTGTTGCCCAGGCTAGTCTCAAACTCCTGGGCTCAAGTGATCCTCCCACCCCAGCCTCCCAAAGTGCTGGGATTACAGGTGTGACCCACTGCACCCAGCCCAAGTCTAAGTTTTGAACCTCACCACTGCACTGCTAACTGTAAAGCAGGGTTTGTAGATTTATTTGAATTCTAAAGCACTTTGGACTTATGTTGGTCAGCTGCGTGACACTGTGAAAAGAAAGGAAAAACTGAATGTTTAGAAATCTACTATCAAAAGTCTGCCAAAAAAATAAAGCACAGAGAGGTGAAGAAGAAGAAGATACATTTTGAATTATGGATTGGAGAGCAAAAAGCATACTCCAGTGAGTCCTTTGGTAATATGAAAGTTACTAATCAGCATGAAAACTGCAAGGGCCCAATGCACCGGAATGTCAGGTTTAAAAAGTTGTCTCATAGGCTCAAGAAAAGACTTGTGGTACAGCAGACCACATGGTAGAAAAGACGGAAAGGACCCCATCTTCGCAGACTGGAGAGACAGTCTTCTGCTGGCCTCAAGGAAACAAAGTGCCATATGCTGAACTGGCTATGGACAGGGTCGCATACAGGGAACAGCCGTAGTCCCTGAGGGAGGACACCAGTCAACAGGAAGAAGATAGCACCCTCACTCATGCAGGGAGAAGATAGCACCCTCACTCATGCAGGGAGAAGACAGCACCCTCACTCATGCAGGGAGAAGACAGCACCCTCACTCATGCAGGGAGAAGACAGCACCCTCACTCATGCAGGCACAAATGATGAACTCTGCATACAACCTGAATGAGTTTGCAAACAGGTTCTTCCACAGTTGAACCTCCAGATGAGAATGCAGCCTGCTTGACACTTTGAGATGCTCAGCAGCAAACCAGCTAAGATGTGCCCACACTCCTGACCCAGAGAAACTGCGAGACAATAAACCTGTGTTGTTTTAAGCTGCCAAATTTGGGGGTAATTTGTTACACAGCAATAGAAAACACAAGCCTTCTCTCCTAAACCTTCCCAACCATTGCATGAGTAAGGATTATTTTCATCTTCTCAAAGTCTTTGTTAGGGGGACTACAAAAATGGCAGGCCATACAGACCCTGAGTACAACTGTATAAAAGCAGCAACCTTAGGTTTAGTCACAGTTGTCTACATTAGAACTACAGGAAGACTTGGAAGGAAACTAAGAGGCCCCCTAGTACCATTCTTTATGTTTACAGATAAGGAATGCAAGGACATGTAATAGTTCATAACTTGTTCCAGATCACATAGCTGATTAAAGGCAAAAAAAAAAAAAAAAGAAAAGAAAAAGAAAATAGAACTGCTAATCTAGTGAATTTCCCACATCTTCACAAATTGCTCATATGTATAAATTGTGTCTTTTCCCTGAAAATAAAGGATTGAGAGCCAAACTATAAATTTCATTTCTATCTCCTACATGAAAATCAATTGTAACACAAATTTATTGTTACTAATTAACTAAAACATGCTTAGCAATAGGAATTCACTTGATAAATAAGCTCTATGCTTGCTAAACCAAAAAAAGGCATATGAGAAATTATACATATATTTTACACGAAGTAAGCTGCAATAAAACCTGTTTCAGCTTGGCTTTGGTGAAAAATACCAGCATCCCTCTCTGTGGGGTTAACTAGTTTTTTGTCAGTGTTTACTGTATCAAGCATATTTCAGAAAATGTGATTTGATCATCAGAGTACCAGAAGCCATGTTGCAATAAAGAGCTCTTGTATTCTGGGTCCAACTTTAAAATATGTGTTTTTAAAAACCTGCATTTACAGTGATGAAGATGGCAAGAAAAGTGAAGTAAAAACTTGCATTTAGAACTTGACATAAGTCTGCTTTATTTTATAACGTGTGCCACACAAATAAAATTTTTCTGAACATTATATATGACATTCATTTGGCAAACACTACATTGCAGGCCCATCACTGTTTATCTAATTCCTCTAATTTTAAGAAATGACTCAAATCACAATGCAGCTTACTAAGCAGCCCAAAGTGTAACAGGAATTGCAGTATTTCAAATAGCAAGGAAGAGTTACTCTAATCCATGCTTACGTTAAAAATCAAGGACTCCAAATAAAACACCATGTTTAATTCAATTTATCAAGTCCAAGAAGTCACCAAGGCAATGTAAAAGAACTAACAATGGGGAAGCCCTAATTTTTAAGTCTGCCTTGAAAACAATTTTTGCTTATCAGTGAGACTTTCTAATAGGACTCATCTTGCCATCGGCATCCACAAAATCTGAACCACCTACCTCCCACTTCTCCACGAGGATCCCTTCCTAATGTCTGATGCCTCTTCCCTCACCTCCATTCTTTGCCCACTGCTGCACATGCTTAAAGCCCAGCTACCCTTTCACCCACAGAAGTTGGAGACCACTGCTACCCTGGTTAATTCTCAGAAGTAATAAACTCAGAACCTGAAAGCACATAATGCCTACAAGACTATTCACTATTTCAAACTTCTGCTCTGCTTTACATGAATTCAAAAAAAAAAAAAAAAATCACTCTATTTTTTTCTGCTGTACCAAGGCAAAGAAATTCTACAATCACATTTAAAGACATGGACTAATGACTTCACGACATCGCAGTAGCAGTTTCAGCTGTTCAGTTTCAGAGAAGCTAAAAATTAACAGGTTCTGTGCTAAGCACTGTATCATCTCATTTCTTCTGTAAAATCGCTCCATGAGGACATTAAAACACAATGTTTGGTCACTTACTCAAGGACGACATACTTAGCAAATATAACACAACCAGGATTTGAACACATGCCATCTGCTTGTGCTGTTAACTGCTGAAACATTCTAGTCATTTTTCTAGCCAGGTTGCATAACTTGGTGGCCCATGGTTAAGCGTGAAGTTTCTACGAAGCCCAGTAACAAGCCCAAAAGCTGTTTCTTAAAAGAGCGGTTACCTGCAAAGGATGCAAAGGCTTTGCTCCAAAATCCCAGGATCTACACTGTAATTATCTCCTACAGGGCCTGCCAAAGGTTCCAAACAGCATTTCAGTCTGCCACTGACATTTCAAGCACCGTAAGATCTGCTGGGTCATATGGCCTGAGAGGCAGAGCAGTTTGCACAGCAGCCTGTAGCTGTGGCAGAGGCGCCTTTTGTTCCGGGATCCACTCAAAACTAGCAGCATTTTGGGTCACTCAGTGAACAACCTGAAGTAGCACACCCAAATGAGGAATATGTCACCTCCAAAATCCAAAGAGGCCCACCAGACCTTGCTTCTCTCTTTTTGTTATAGGTGGGAACACGCCCTACACCACACCAGTGGACCCCTAGAAATTTCACTCAAGGCCGGGCGCGGTGGCTCAAGCCTGTAATCTCAGCACTTTGGGAGGCCGAGGCGGGCGGATCACGAGGTCAGGAGATCGAGACCATCTTGGCTAACACGGTGAAACCCCGTCTCTACTAAAAATAGAAAATTAGCCGGGCGTGGTGGCGGGCGCCTGTAGGCCCAGCTACTCGGGAGGCTGAGGCAGGAGAATGGCGTGAACCTGGGGGGCGGAGCTTGCAGTGAGCCGAGATCGCACCACTGCACTCCAGCCTGGGGCACAGAGCAAGACTCCGTCTCAAAAAAAAAAAAAAAATTTCACTCAAGTAGAAGGACCCTGAACGTTTGCTGGATTTATTTCCCGCCCTCTGACATGCAAATGTCTTACCAGTAAGTCAACAGTAGTTGTTCCTTCTTGCCCACCAGGTCCAATCAGCACACCACCATCAATGTGATGGGCCAGGATGATGTCTTGTGGAAAGGAAGGGCAATCAGGGTCTCTGTCTGCTACAGCTGCTGTAATAGAGAGCCACAAACTGAGGAGCTTACACAACAGAAATGTATGTCTCCGTCTATGGGGTTAGAAGTCCAAGATTAAGGTGTCAAAAGCACTGGTTCCTTCAAAGGGAGTGAGGAAGCATCTGCTTCCTGTCTCCCCCCTTGCTCCTGATGGTTTGCTGAAAATGTGTGACATTTCTTGGTGTTCCTCTACTTCAGTTTCACATGGCATTCTCCCCGTGTGAATGTCTGTGTTCAAATTCCTCCTGTTTACAAGGACACCAGTTGTGTCGGATTAGGGGCCCAGCCTACTTCAGTATGACCTCATCTTATCTAATCACATTTTTAACTACCCTATTCCCAAATAAGGTCATACCCTGAAGCAATGAGGGCTAGGAATCCAATATACAAATTTTTAGAAGACACAATTCAACTCGTAACAAGATCTCTGTGGTCTAAGTTATGATACAGTGTTGGAAAGTTGATATTTCCGAGGGAGGACAGTGAAGGTGTATTTCTGGCTTTGTCAGTTGAAAGAAAACTGCTTTTAGTGATCTTTACTAACAGACAGTAAGACAAAGCATGCAGCAGATCAGTAACTGCATGCCAGCTACTGGGGGACAGGTTCTCAAGTAAAGAAATGAAACATGGAACAGCGGCTGCAATTAGTCACCACTCAGTTAAGTTCATGATAATCCACTGTCATTTTCCAAGATCAATCTGTTTTCTGCACAGGCCAAATAGGAGGGCTGAATGCGAATATGTCAGGAATCATCACCTGTATCCTTAAGTGCCCCAATCTCTGCAGTTCCTCCGGGAATGAGGTATTGCTTTCGGCTTCCTACCCCTCCAGGAAGAGGCAGCTCTAGTGGCTTTTATTTGGCCTTTCTTACCACAATAGCCCTCATTCCACAGGTCGGGGAACCAGTGTGGGGATTCTGCCAGTTGCTGAGTATGTCTACACCAGTTACGCATCCTGGAACGAATATGCGGACTCACTGTGAGGAGGACCTGGATTAAACCTCTACTGACCACCTACCCTCAACAAGCCCCTAGTCTGAACAGTGGGCCAAAATGACACTTTGAGAGTCCTGGAATTAGTGTCAGTTCAGAGTTAAGTGTTCACTAATCCATGAGAAGTCTATTTCCTCTTCTCCAATGCACACTTACCCTGATAAGCCATAGGCCCCTTCGGGAAACGCTGAGAAAAAAATTAATGGTATAAATTCTTGGCAGCACAATGGGGTCCGTCCTCAAAAGGATCCAGCCTCCCCTCATTCAAGGGGTTCTTCGTCTGTAAAATGACTCAAATCTGGGAATTGATTGAGGGACCATGACTCTTTCTTTGGTAATTAAAGTAAGGCTTCCATTCACTTGACCTAGAACTCTTCTGCTTACCCAGATTAAGTCAGAATTCAGTAGACTGCCCATTGAGTTCTCTTCTAGGGACACCATGACCACCTACCCAACGCCACAGGACTCCCAAGTCAGGCTGTTCAGATTGCTGCTTTGACTCCGCTGTCCCCCATGATGGCAACACACCCACTTAGTCTTTGGTGATCACATGGCCCCACCACCCGGGATCCAACCATCCCTGCTGCCGTTAAGGACCTGCAGTCAGTGGCAGCAGCTTTCACTGCAATCTCTGACCGGCAGAGAAGAGCAACCCCAGAGCTCTTCACAGGTGCCTCAGGAGAACCAGCAACGTCTTACAAGGTAACTACCTCAAGGGACATCATTACAGGTTCTTCAGGCAAAGCAGAGTTAATATCCTCAAACAGAGGTGGAAGAATTGCTTCTATTGGCAAAAAAGAGTGAGTAAAATTTAGAAGTTTAACATCCCCAACTTCATCAGGATTTTCCCATATGGCCCTATTCCAAGTGTGAGGATCCCATTCCTTCCCAATCAATGCCTCATTTTAACAGCAGACCAAGGTGAAGAGGGGACTCAGTCAGACACTCACACGGGGAGATGCCGTGTGAACTGAATAACAGCAGACCAAGGTGAAGAGGGAACTCAGACACTCACACGGGGAGATGCCGTGTGAACTGAATAACAGCAGACCAAGGTGAAGAGGGGACTCAGTCAGACACTCACACGGGGAGATGCCGTGTGAACTGAATAACAGCAGACCAAGGTGAAGAGGGGACTCAGTCAGACACTCACACGGGGAGATGCCGTGTGAACTGAATAACAGCAGACCAAGGTGAAGAGGGGACTCAGTCAGACACTCACACGGGGAGACGCCGTGTGAACTGAGTAACAGCAGACCAAGGTGAAGAGGGAACTCAGTCAGACACTCACACGGGGAGATGCCGTGTGAACTGAGTAACAGCAGACCAAGGTGAAGAGGGGACTCAGTCAGACACTCACACGGGGAGATGCCGTGTGAACTGAATAACAGCAGACCAAGGTGAAGAGGGGACTCAGTCAGACACTCACACGGGGAGATGCCGTGTGAACTGAATAACAGCAGACCAAGGTGAAGAGGGGACTCAGTCAGACACTCACACGGGGAGATGCCGTGTGAACTGAATAACAGCAGACCAAGGTGAAGAGGGGACTCAGTCAGACACTCACACGGGGAGATGCCGTGTGAACTGAATAACAGCAGACCAAGGTGAAGAGGGGACTCAGTCAGACACCAACACGGGGAGACGCCGTGTGAACTGAGTTCAGCAGACCAAGGTGAAGAGGGGACTCAGTCAGACACTAACACGGGGAGATGCCGTGTGAACTGAATAACAGCAGACCAAGGTGAAGAGGGGACTCAGTCAGACACTCACACGGGGAGACGCCGTGTGAACTGAGTTCAGCCACCTACAGGGTGAGCCTCGGACTTGGTCTCCACCAACCCCAGCTCTGCAGCTACAGGAGACACGGGTTCTTCAGGGCAGACCCAGAAGCTTTTCGGGTCACTCATGTGGAGCTTCAATCGGGAATTTGAAGCCTTCAGCTTTTGCCCTTTTCTTTTTTTTTTTTTTTTTTTTTTTTTTGAGACAGTCTCACTCTGTTACTCAGGCTGGAGTGCAGTGGTGTAATCTCGGCTCACTGCAACCTCCGCCTCCTGGGTTCAAGCGATTCTCCTGCCTCAGCCTCCCCAGTAGCTGGGATAGTCCTTTTCTTTTCTCACTTTACCCAGCACAGTTAAAAGCAACCAGCCTATCTTATTATACTCATTAATTTGATTAAAATGTTCTAAGGTATCAAACACCTGATCATTCTGAATCTTGTCTATAAGCACGAGTGGGAGCATCCAAGCGTGATCTTGTGCGTATCTCTTGCCACATCACACTATGGACTACCAGCGCCCTCTTTTCCACTGGGAACACTCATTATTGCCTTTAAATCTGATCAGTCAAGAAGACCAGTTCCGGAAACACTATCATCAATTCAGAAAACTCATCCTTAAGATTCTGCTCACTAGAAGCACTCTCAGCACCCAAATTTGAATCAGTCAGGGCTCTCCAGAGATACAGAACTGATAGGAAAAAATACATAGATGTAGATAAAAACATAAATATCTTCATCTATATATAGACAAATATAGAGATACTGGTATTTTAAAGAACTGGCTCACACAATTGTAGGGGCTAGAAACTTCAAAATGTGTAGGGTAATCTACAGACAGGAAACTCAGGCAGGAATTGATGCTGTAGTCTTGAGGAAAATACTGTCCTCTTCAGGACACCTGTTTTGGCTTTTTTGGCCTTCAGTTGATTGCATGAGGTCCACCCACATTATTTAAGGTAATATCCTTTAGTTTAGGTCAGCTGATTATAGATGTTAACCACGTCTTCAGAATACCATCATAGCATGAACCAAGTTAGTATCTGATTAAATAACTAGGTATCATAGCCTAGCTAAGCTGACATAATAAAACTAATCATCACACACAGTATTACTCAACAAAATCTTATTTCCAACTGAAGGAAAAACCTTTTAAACAATAATATTTTATTTGCTCCAGAAAGGCCATGAAATTTTAGTAAGAACACTTTTCTGAGTGGACAGAGGAAAAGTCCTTCATTCAAAACCATTTGGAGGAACAAAGCTGCCATGAACCACCTCTCTTCACAGAACACTATCTTAGGAAACTGTAACATTGTATCTACATTTTTAAAACAATCTCTATGTTTCAAAAATATGATCTCCAACTCTACAACAGAAATCACACTTTAACATTATACCTCTGACAGAAGCGCTCTCACTTTCTTACAAATGGGTTGAAATAAATCCTACACGTCCTTTCCTTGTCTTGGTGGAGCTCACATTCCAGCAAGATAACATCCTTATCTAACTATGTTCTCTCTGGACATAATAACCCAGGCATTAAGAAGTATCAAAACACTTTCTGAAAATCTATTTGCTAGGCAACTTCCAGTTCTGAGTATGACCTTCTAGCCAGCACTGTTTCATTATTAGCAGAATCTGGTCAATCAGCCAGACTGCCTGGGTCCAAATCCTGATCCCACTACTTACAAGCTGCATGATCTTGGCCAAGTTACTTAACCCTCATCTGTAAAACACTCATAATTATACCACTGGGTTCAGTTAGAATTAAACGAGGGCAAATGAATAAAGCACTAAGCTCAAGTATTAGCTATTATTATTTTAATGTCTGGAAAACCAGAGATTACTCAGGTACTCAAGTATTCGCTGTTATTATTTTTTTATTACTAAAAAAATTTACTAAATTTTTTTACAATTTAAAATTTTAAAAGGTACTCAAGTATTAGCTATTATTATTTTAATGTCCAGAAAACCAGCGATTACTCAGGTAATAAGAGAAAAATAACACTAATGGTAATTTTAAAATCATTTTTATCTGGCTCATTTACTTCTTACATTAACTGCTTTCAAGACTCCTTCCTCTCTCTTCTCAAATGAATTTACATAACTTCTAGTTTTATAAAAACTACAAAATGTAATCTCTATATATCCCACTATCCTGGAGTTTTCATAAACACATAGTTAAGGGGCTTTTGATCAAATAAAATTTTTTTGTTTTGATTTTTGAGACAGACAGTCTCGCTCTGTCACCCAGGCTGGAGTGCAATGGTGCAATCTCGGCTCACTGCAACCTTCGCCTCCCAGGTTTAAGTGATTCTCCTGCCTCAGCCTCCTGAGTAGCTGAGATTACAGGCACGTGCCATCGCGCCCCGCTAATTTTTGTATTTTTAGTAGAGACGGGGTTTCACCATGTTGGCCACGCTGGTCTTGAACGTGATCCGCCCACCTCGGTCTCCCAAAGAGATGGGATTACAGGAGTAAACCGCCATGCCTGGTGTTTAAAAACATTAAAACATGCTTTTAAAAGTCTAAATTACATTCATTTTCTGTAAAATTACAACAGCAATTATCTCAAGAAACTTAAGCATCAGGACCAGGGAATGTAATTGCCTGGTTCTAATGCTTGGATACTGTCAGGCCTCTGAGCCCAAGCCATGCCATCGCATCCCCTGTGACTTGCACGTATATATAGGCCCAGATGGCCTCAAGTAACTGAAGAATCACAAAAGAAGTGCAAATGCCCTGCCTCGCCTTAACCCATGACATTCCACCACAAAAGAAGTGAAAACGGCCGGTCCTTGCCTTAAGTGATGATATTAACTTGTGAAATTCCTTTTCCTGGCTCATCCTGGCTCAAAAAGCTCCCCCACTGAGCACCTTGTGACCCCCACTCCCGCCCGCCAGAGAACAACCCCCCTTTGACTGTAATTTCCCTTTACTTACCCAAATCCTATAAAACGGCCCCACCCTTATCTCCCTTCGCTTTTCGGACTCAGCCTGCCTGCCTGCACCCAGGTGATTAAAAAGCTTTATTGCTCACACAAAGCCTGTCTGGTGGTCTCTTCACACGGACGCGCACGACAGATATGCCTATAATGTATTCGATCTTTAAGACCTTCACCTTTGCAATTGTCAATATTCATGAAATGAAATTCTCAACTTAGCTCATTTCATATAATAATACAAGCAGTCATCTGAAATTGATGGTTCATCCCTATTTGTGAAAAACAGGCCTCATTCTCGGTTCAAAGTTTGTAAGGGGTCAACAACCTCAGATGCCCACAATTTACAAGTGATTAGATTGGAAACTACAACGCTGCAAATGCTGCCTTCCCCAAAGCCAGGTCCATTCATTAATATATCTGTGCCTACTGACAAGAAGGCAGGCTGGTAAAGCACATTTTCAAAGCTCTTTTAAAGGGATCAATTTTGGTAAAGAGTAATTCAAGACGGATTGTAAAGCTGCTCAGTTTTACACCCTTGGAAGGTGGGGACTTGACGCACGATGTTAACATGTACACGCATCAATAATCCACAGGTAGTTTTGACCCTGATCTCAGGTTGAAAGTCCTCAACTATGGAGCTTTCGAGTTTCAGCACAGTAGGCGCTTTCACTCCCCAGTAGAAATCTGGGGTGATGGCCAAAAAAAGTGTGTTGTCTCCCCCAAACCACACCATGCCAAGTTCAGCCAACGCAGAGTAATGCACCCTTACGTATTCGTCAAGAAGAGGTATAGTCGGTCCCTTTTCTCAAAACCTAACAGGTGAGAATGGCCTCTTGTGGCTTCCCAAATACGGCGGTAAGGACCAATCTGCCAGCTCCTAACAAGAAATTGCTAATTTTTAAAACCACTCCGACCGCGGGCGCTTCCAGACCCCTCCTCAACCGGCTTCCGAGGAAGAGAAGAGAAGACGGTGAAGGGTCACAGCAGAGCAGGCAGAAAAACAGTCCCAAAGCAAGATTTGCCAGGACACTGGCTCAACCCGGAAGGGCGGGGGAGCCTCTCTGGGCCGGGGGCGGTGGGGTCTGCGGCTGTGGACGACCCCAGTCTGGCGGTCATACACTGCCGCAGTCCGAAGAGCGGCGCCCGCAGAGCAGTTGCCGGGTTCGCGCCGCGAGTCAGCTCCCGGACACACGCCCAGGGTTGAAGGTGCCCTCTAGACCCCTCCCGCTGCCCCCAGAGGCCTGGGGCCCAGGCTACCTCTTAGGACGCTCGGGCCGCCGCTTCCCGCCGCGCGGGCTGGACCACAGCTCCTCGAACGCCACGGCAGTGTTACTCAGCAGAGGACCCCGACCGAGTGCGGGTCCGGGTGCCAGAACCCGCGGGACTCAGCCGGACGCCAGCCCCCCACCGCCTCCGGCCCGCCAGCCGCGCCCACTAGCAACGTGCTCGCGACCGCCCGTGCCCTCTCAGCGAAGCCTCCGCATGCCGCGCGCGGCACGTCGGGACTCGTAGTTCCGGCGCGGAGGACTTGCGTCGCGGCACGCTCTCCTGAGCGGCGCCACGTGACCCCGCACCTCCGGAAGTGACGTGACCAGACACGCGTGGCGCGGGCCGCCGTTTCCGCAAACAGAATCGCGTTTGGGTGTGCTGGTGAGTGTGACGGCTGGAACTCCGGCCCTTCCTTTCTTTGTGTTTATTCCTCGGCTGCCGTGGAGCGGTGGAAATGGCACTCCCGCTCCTGACATGGGCTCACTTCGATTAGCCCTGTGCTTCACTGGCCGCGGCGTGCGTCTGTCGCCTTGTGTCCGCAGTCCCAAGCAAAATGGGAACTGCTTGGGGTGGGCGGGCGCTGTTGCTCCTCCAGACTGAGCGAGCCCGGGTGGGAGAAGAAGCCCGAGAGCTGTTCCAGCTCGCGCCCCAGGGCCCTGCTGGGGAGGGGCGCGGGGTCCTCAGGTCTGTCTTGAGCGGCGCCTCGGAAACCTGAACCAGAGCTTGAGTAACAGGCCGCGCCAATGACGGAGGGGAGAACTTGGCTGGAAGAGTCCGTCTCGCCTCGCTGCGTCCTCTCGGGCCCGTAGTAGAGGGTCAGGCGGCTGGCTTGGGGCTTAAGAGCTTATCCCGCGTGGGCTTTATCCCCGCGGCCCTGGCGGCCCGCTCGGTCGTACCCCGAGGAACTGAAGTGACGCAGAGACTTAGCCTGCTCCGGAGGTGTGGCTGGAAAGCCAGGTCGAAACGTCCGGGTGGTTATTTATCGCGTATCCGTCTCGATGTCAGTCGACCACCTCTGGAAGGTTTCTCCCGAGGATTCTGAGGGACAGCTCTCTTTCCTTTGGAGTGTTTTCATTATTCCACTTTGAGTTCGGTTTGTTCCCCCCCATTTGTTAAATTGGTACATAGAAGTTGCACATATTTGGAGGTACAGGTGATATTTTGATACATGCATACAACGTGTAACGACCAAATCAGGGCAATTGGGGTATTTGTCATCTCAAACATTTGTTTTCTTTATGTTGGGAGCATTCCAATTTTTCTTTTAGCTATTTTGAACTACACAATAAGTTACTGTTAACTGTGTCCACCCCACCGTACTATCAGGCACTAGATTTTATTTCTTCTGGGGTTTTTTTGTACCCATTAACCAGTTTCTCTTCTTCATCCCCGTCTTCCTGCTACCCTTCCCAGTCTGTGGTAACCACCATTTCACTCTTTACCTCCACAGTTTTAGCTCCCACTTGAGTGACAACATGATATTGTCTTCATGTGCCTGACTTATTTCACTTAACATGATGACATCCGGGTTGATCCATGTTGTTGCAAATGACAGGATTTCATTCTTTTTAATGACTCATATTCCATTGTGTATATGTGCTACATTATCTTTATTCATCTGTTGATGGACACTTAGGTTGATTCCATATCTTGACTATTGTGAATAAACTTGAGACTGCAGATATTTCTTGGATATACTGATTCCCCTTCTTTTGGATCTATTCCAAAATTTGCAAAACTATTCATCGGACGGGGATTAACCAGAATATAGAAGAAACTCATCTCAATAGCGCCAGTTCTATTTTTTGGTTTTTTTTTTTAAGAACCTCCATACTTTTCCCAGTATGTAAATTAGTGCCTTGCTAATTTACATTCCCCCTAACGGTGTACAAGTGTTCCCTCTTTTCTGCATCCTCATCGACTTTTTTTTTTTTTTTTTTTTTTTTTTGACGGAGCCTTGCTCTGTCGCCCAGGCCAGAGTGCAGTGGCTTGATCTTAGCTCGCTGCAACCTTTACCTCTGGGTTCCAGCGATTCTCATGCCTCAGCCTCCAGAGTAGCTGGGATTACAGGCGCACATCACCACGTCCGGCTACTTTTTGTATTTTTGGTAGAGATGGGGTTTCAGTATGTTGGCAGGCTGGTCTCGAACTCCTGACCTCAAGTGATCTGCCCACCTTCACCTCCCAAAGTGCTGGGATTACAGGTGTGAGCCACCGCGACGGCCTTAGTATCCATTTTTTAAAAGTCTTTCTGATAAAAGCCATTTTAGCCGAGATGAGATGGTATCTCATTGTGGTTTCGACTTGCATTTCCCTGGTATTACTGATATTGAGCATTTTTTACATATATACCTGTTGGCCATTTGTGTGTCTTTTACGAAATGTCTATTCAGATCTTTTGCCCATTTGTAGTAGGATTGCTTCTTTTTTTTGCTATTGAGTTGAGTTTCTTCTATATTCCGGTTGTGAATCCCCTGTCAGATGAATGGTTTCGCAGATACTTTCTCGCTTTCTGTAGGTTATCTCTTCATTCTTGTTTCCTTTGCTGTGCAGAAGTTTTTAGCTTGATATAATCCCATTTGTCTGTTTTTGCTTTTGTTGCCTGTACTTTTGAGGTCTTACCACAGAAATCTTTGCCCAGACCAGTGTCTTGAAGCATTTCCACAATGTTTTCTTCAAGTAATTTCATACTTGCGGGTTTTAAATTTAAGTTTTCAGTCCATTTTGATTTGATTTTTGCATATGGTGAGAGAGAGTGGTCTAGATTTCCCAGCACCATTTTTTGAGGACACTGTTCACTATGTACGTTCTTGGCACATTTGTTGAAAACAAGTTGGCTGTAAACATGGTGCTTGGTTTTAAACATTCTTACTCATTTTTGTGGTCATCTGGAATGCTGTGTCATTTCTGCTGACCTAATTGATTATGTTTTTATGATGTCACATCTGTGATACCATAAAAGTAAGTGACATAAGTAAAATTCACGCTTAAATCTCGGTACTAATTTTAGGTAATAATTATAGCTAAAGATAAGTCACATTGCTTTATTTGAATTTAAAGCCAATTTCCATTAAGAAATCAATGGCAGAGGAGGAGAACTAGGAATTTAATAAGTTGGTAGCCAATTTTTCTAGATAATCATTTTAAGTATTTGTTCTGAAAATTACTTTTTTGATTTTTTGTTGTTGTTGTTCTCTCATTCAGTTCTATTTGGTACCTCTTGGTATTTTGTTACCTCAAATGGTGGATCATGAAAGCTAATAACCCTTGAAATCCTTACCCATTCGTAGTGACTTGTTACCCATTCCTTTAAGCAACTTAATTTCTTATTCTTTTTTGTTATCCAAAAGGCTTATTTATTTATCTGTCTATTTTTAGCACAACACAAACACTTCCTTCATGAAAAAGCTTTTTTTTTTTTTTTAAGGGGGGTCTCACTTTGTTACCTAGGCTGTAGTGCAGTGGCGCAATCACAGCTCACTGCAGCATGGACCTCCTAGGCTCAGGTCATTCTCCTACTTCAGCCTGCTGAGTAACTGGAACTAAGGCATGTGCTACCATGCCAGGTATTTTTTGTAGAGACGGGATTTTGCCATGTTGCCCAAGCTGGTCTCTAACTCCAGAGCTCAAGCAGTCTGCCCACCTCGGTGCCCCAAAGTGGTGGGATTACAGGTGTGAGCCACTGTGCCGAACAAAAGCTTAACATTTTAATAGTGGTATGTAAGCTATAAACATCTTGAAAACATAATTTACCTTGAGCTTCTCTGTAGTAGGAGGTCACTAAGTTTGTTGAATGACTTAATAAATGAACCACCGTAATTCTTAACCAATAGATAGTTCAGTTATTTCTCTCTCTTTCCCATCTTAATGTAGGTCTAAGAACATATTTGAAGGAGACTTAATGGTCATCAAACTACAGGCTGAGTCTTGAAACTTGTCTAAAGTCATTTCTACTCTCTCCACTTTCTACCTAATTGTGAAATATGATTTCATTATGAAACCATTATGAAATATGATTTCAGAAGTTCTTGCTGTAGAATCCCAAACTTTTTCTGTTCTTGATGCCCTTAGTGTCCATAGGCCAAAAGAAATGCAACAGTTCCATTTATTAAGTAGTTTACCCCAAAGAATTTGAAAGTATTTGTGGTCTAACAACTTTATGTCTGTTTAAAAAAATTAATACACATAAATTGGGGGGAAAGGTAATGTTTGTGTTTTATTCTTAATTAATCACAATCCCTTGCTAACAGGATGTGTGAACCTGTTGGGTACTGTACAACTTCAAGCCTCGAAATCAGATAGGCACCGCCAACCTCATTTCCTGTTTCACCTTGATTTTCTGTGATACCAAAATCTCAGCTTCACAAAGTCATTGAAAGGTATGTAGTGCAGTCTGTTCAGTTGGAACTGTGCTGCACTTAAAGCTGGTAGTTTCTGTGATATCTTCCACGTTACGTCCTGTGGTGCTGTTTGTTATGGTGCCAACCATGCAGTTTGGGAACCAGAGTTATGGAGTAAGGGTCAGAACTGAAATGGAGCTAGTGCATGTGTATCCCCACTTCATTCATCAGCTTTAATGCCAACAGTGACTTTTATGAATAAGATTATAGAATTACGGGGGGATTATACTTAGTATTACCATATTCAGAAATTCGTACATAATATCGATTAACATTTTTTAATATTCTCTCTACAATGAGATTTTTTAAAACTCCTAGTTGATCAAATTTTTTTTTTGATCAAATTCTAGTTAAAATTATTTTAGGCCGGGTGCGGTGGCTTACGCCTGTAATCCCAGCATTTTGGAAGGCCGAGGCAGGCGGATCACCTGGGGTCAGGAGTTAGAGACCAGCCTGCCCAACATGGCGAAACCGCGACTCTACTAAACATAGAAAAAATTAGCCGGGCCTGTTGGCAGACGCCTGTAATCCCAGCTACTCGGGAGGCTGTGGCAGGAGAATCGCTTGAACCCTGGAGGCAGAGCTTGCAGTGAGCCGAAATCACGCCATTGCTCTCCAGCCTGGGTGACAAAAGTGAAACTGTCTCCAAAAAAAAAAAATTGTTTTAAAGTCTTAGTGTTTACAAGTAATACCAATTTTTTGTCATTCTAGTGTTGGTTCATGAAGTTTTACCATCAATTCAAGCAATCATAAATGGCAAGTTCTACAAAAGCAGAGGAATATGAAAAGATGTCTGTTGAACAGGCAAAAGCGTCCGTGAATTCTGAAGCAGAGTCTTCGTTCAGTATTAATGAAAACACAACAGCTTCTGGGACTGGGCTTTCTGGAAAGACTTCTGTCTGTAGACAAGTAGACACAGCAAGAAAGAGAAAAGAGTTTGAAGATGATCTTGTAAAGGAAAGTTCTAGTTGTGGGGAAGGCACTCCATCCAAGAAGAGAAAACTTGATCCCGAAATTGTCCCAGAGGAAAAAGATTGTGGTGATGATGAAGGCAATTCAAAGAAAAGAAAAAGAGAAACTGAGGATGTTCCAAAAGATGAATATTCTACTGGAGATGGCACTCAAAATAAGAGAAAAATAGCACTTGAGGATGTTCCTGAAAAGCAGAAAGTATGTTCAGTGTATTTTCTTTTACTCGGAATATGTAAGTCTGAAATGTGGAACACCTGTGCAATCATACTGATCTTTTTACATAATCTTAATAGCGTAAGAATGTTCTGTTTTTAATAGATGTGGTCTTAAGACAAAGGAGGCTTTTAACTCTTATGATTTCTGTTAAGGCGAAACGTCTCCTGCTAATGAGATCGATTTTTTAGTTTTTGTTTGGTTTTATTTTCTAATGAGATAATCTTTATCTTATTTTAGAATCTTCTTTATTAGAAACTTTTTTTTTTCCGAGACGGAGTCTTGCACCGTCGCCCAGGCTGGAGTGTGATGGTGTGATCGAAGCTCACTGCAGTCACAACCTCCTGGGCATTAGCAGGCCTCACCCGTAACTAGAAACTTGAAAGCTACTTTGCTGTCTGTTGGTGTTTTTAAAAAGACTAGAGTATGAGATCCAAGTGATTTACCTATTTTCCTTTTTTATTAGGTGTTCGGCTCCAGTTTTTTTGTCAGAAGTTATCACTTAAAAAGGGATAACTTTTAAAATTATACCTAGCTTTACATCCCTTTATTAATGTAATTCCTTAAACTGTTTTCAACTTATTAATGTATTTTACATACTGTTTTAGTTAAGTGAATACAAATGCCTAATATGTAGTAAAGAGAGCAAGTTGTTTTCGTCTGGAAGTACCACATTAGAAAGGAATTTGAGGCAGAATTTGGAGTTAGAGGAAAAAAGTACTTTAATGAGTAAATAAAATTCTGCCATTGGCCCTTATGAGGAAAGTGACTGATAGTGAGGCTTTTGTCATTAATGGAATGTGAATTCTTTTAACAGAGGGGAGTTGTTTGTTTGTTTTTGAGACAGAGTCTCCCTAGAGTGCAATGGTGCAAACTCAGCTCACTGCAACCTCCACCTCCTGAGTTCAAGTGATTCTCCTGCCTCAGCCTCCCGAGTAGCTGGGACTATAGGCACCCACCACCATGCCCGGCTAATTTTGTATTTTTAGTGGAGATGGGATTTCACCATATTGGCCAGGCTGGTCTTGAACTCCTTGTCATGCACGTCCGTGTGAAGAGACCACCAAACAGGCTTTGTGTGAGCAATAAAGCTTTTTATTGTAAAGCAATAAAGCCTGGGTGCAGGCGGGCTGAGTCCGAAAAGATAGCAAAGGGAGATAAGTGTGGGGCCGTTTTATAGGATTTGGGTAAGTAAAGGAAAATTATAGTCAAAGGGGGGTTGTTCTCTGGCGTGTAGGAGTGAGAGTCACAAGGTGCTCAGTGGGGGAGCTTTTTGAGCCAGGATGAGCCAGGAAAAGGAATTTCACAAGATAGTATCATCACTTAAGGCAAGGACCGGCCGTTTTCACTTCTTTTGTGGTGGAATGTCATCAGTTAAGGCGAGGCAGGGCATTTGCACTTCTTTTGTGATTCTTCAGTTACTTCAGGCCATCTGGGCGTACGTGCAAGTCACAGGGGATGCGATGGCTTGGCTTGGGCTCAGAGGCCTGACACTCCTGACCTTGTGATCTGCCTGCCTCAGCCTCCCGAAGTGCTGGGATTATAAGCGTGAGATGCTGCACCTGGCTGGGAGCTTGTATTTTAAACATGGTTTTCAAACTTTTACTAGCCCCAGAACCCCTTTTTCAAATGAAAATCTTACATTTAAACCTGTTATGTAAAATAGGTCAAGGATTTGCTGAAAGGCCGTTCAGCACATCAGTGAGATTCAGCACTTTGGCTGAAAAGGGACGTAGGAGGATTTGAAGCCCTTTACAAACTATCATGGCATTTTTACAGGATTTCTAGGGACTCAGGAAGCACAAATTGAAAACTGTTGGGTTACATATAACGTATATGATACCATTATTATAATAGAAATCACTAACACTGCACATTGCCTACTGAATTCTAACCTCTTTTTTTTCTTTTCTTTTCTTTTTCTTTTTTTTTTTTTGAGACAGTCTCGCTCTGTTGCCCACGCTGGAGTGCAGTGACCCGATCTTGGCTCACCGCAATCTCCACCTCCTGGGTTCAAGCGATTCTCCTGCCTCAGCCTCCCGGGTAGCTGGAATTACAGGTGTGCACCACCACACCCAGCTAATTTTTGTATTTTTAGTAGAGATGGGGTTTCACCATGTTGGCCAGGCTGGTCTCAAACTCCTGACTTCAAGTCCTCCCACCTGGGCCTCCCAAAGTGCTAGGATTACTGGCGTGAGCCACTTCTCCCAGCCCTAATCTCTTTATATACATTATCTTATTTAATTTTCACAAGTTTTATAAAAATAATGTAATTATAGCTTATTCCTAATTTATTCTCTTATAGAAACACCAAACATTGACTGTCATTTATCAAACTGAATAATCAGAATTCTGGAAGAGTACTGGGTTTATTAAGACACTGACACTAAAATTATACAGATGAAATATCACAATGAAAATTTTAAACCTAGAGATGTTTTTCAAAATAGGGTGATATGTTTGGGTGTGTCCTCCCCGGGATCTCATCTTGAATTGTAGCTCTCATAATTCCCACATGTGTGGGAGGGACCTGGTGTGAGATCATTGAATCACTGCGGTTCCCCCACACTGTTCTCATGGTAATGAAGAAGTCTCACGAGATCTGGTGGTTTGATAAGGGGTTTCCGCTTTCACTTGGCTCTCGTTCTCTCTCGCCTGCTGCCATGTAAGACCTGCCTTTCGCCTTCCACCCTGATTGTGAGGCCTCCCCAGTCACGTGGAACTGTGAGTCCGTTAAGCCTCTTTTTCTTTATAAATTACCAGCCTCGGGTGTGTCTTTATCAGCAGCATGAAAACGGACTGATACCCAAGGACTCAGAAAACAAATCTTAGGTCTAATGATAATTAGTGAGACTTCTGTGGTTAATTGCCATTGTTTAGTGAAGTTTACCAATTCTAATAGTATTTTATCCATTCCCAGGTGAAATGTTCTGAGGCTTATTTTTACCATGTTCTGATCCTTGATGTTTTCTATTCTGTTTTATTTTCAGAATCTGGAAGAAGGACACAGCTCAGCAGTGGCTGCCCATTACAATGAACTTCAGGAAGTTGGTTTGGAGAAGCGTAGTCAAAGTCGTATTTTTTACCTAAGAAACTTTAATAATTGGATGAAAAGTGTTCTCATTGGTAGGGTGGTTTTTTGCTGTTAGCTTGCCGTTTTTCATTTTGGCTTATGTTTCCTTTTTTCTCCCCACTGGTGTAACCAGCGCCAAGCGACTGAGTCTTTAATTCCTGCTCATTTAATTATCAAACCTTGACTTTATAAAGCTAGAGCCAAGACTAGGTCTTGAAGACAGATTCTTCTAATACTTGTGGTTGACGGTAAGATGTTAACGGGTGTTTAGTTGATATGTTGATGACGGTAAGATGTTAACGAGTGTTTAGTTGATACGTTGACGATGGTAAGATGTTAACGGGTGTTTAGTTGATACGTTGATGATGGTAAGATGTTAACGGGTGTTTAGTTGATACGTTGACGGTAAGATGTTAACGGGTGTTTAGTTGATACGTTGACGATGGTAAGATGTTAACGGGTGTTTAGTTGATACGTTGACAGTAAGATGCTAACGGGTGTTTAGTTGATACGTTGACGACGGTAAGATGTTAACGGGTGTTTAGTTGATACGTTGACGACGGTAAGATGTTAACGGGTGTTGATACGTTGACGATGGTAAGATGTTAACGGGTGTTTAGTTGATACGTTGACGACGGTAAGATGTTAACGGGTGTTTAGTTGATACGTTGACAGTAAGATGCTAACGGGTGTTTAGTTGATACGTTGACGACGGTAAGATGTTAACGGGTGTTTAGTTGATAGGTTGACGACGGTAAGATGTTAACGGGTGTTTAGTTGATACGTTGACGACGGTAAGATGTTAACGGGTGTTTAGTTGATACGTTGACGACGGTAAGATGTTAACGGGTGTTTAGTTGATAGGTTGACGACGGTAAGATGTTAACAGGTGTTTAGTTGATATGTTGACGACGGTAAGATGTTAATGGGTGTTTAGTTGATATGTTGACCAGGCTTTCAGAAGGCAATATGTTTCTTTAATGCACAGAATTAAGGTTACCCAGCACTATTAAGTAATGATTCTGTTTTACCCTCATAGTTTTGGAGCAACTGCATATTGTTGGTTAAACATTTAGGTTTCATTAAGTCAAGAAATAGGCAGTGTCTTGATTTGTGTAGGCCTTCAATTAGTTGATAAAGATCATGTGTATTACATTGAGGATAGATAAAGACGTTCAACTTTTTTGAGCCAACATTTTATCTGTGGAATGAAAGTGAGCAGAGAAAATATGATTCAGAATACAATTCTTGTCAGCACCATAAGATAGGGTAAAAGAGGAATATAATTATTGCTCTGTATATTTAGTGCATTGAGTACTCAGACTCTTAAATTTAGAGAACTTTAAAAAGTGGTTTAAAATTTTTCGTAATATTTTTTTCAAGCCAGTCGAAGAAGAAATGAGGATGCTTTCTTAATAATGTTAGAAAGAATAAAGTGCGAATTATGGGTACTTCTTACTAGTTTTGATGGTAATTTACTAATTTTGAAAGATAAATTAATTACCTATTCTGAGAAGTATTAGCAGGAACTAATTAGGCTTATTTTGAACACATTTTAATATTTTGTGTATCACTTGTTTTTAACATTCATGTTTTGTTACAAAAATATTTATTTGACTCTACCATGTGTCAGCTTAGGCTCAATGAGTGTTCACTTTTTTTTTTTTCCTCAAGATTAATGTAATGGCATTTTCAGTCTCTACTCATAAGGTTCTCTCTCTACCCCAGTCCTAATTTCTTTTCAGCCTTTCTCTTCCTTCATTATCCTCAATGATGCAGATAACTTACTGGATTTTTTATGAATTCTTATTTATTCATTTATTTTTTACTGAATAACTTTTTCGAGTCCATATTTTCCACATTGTAACATGTATTATTTGTATAATCAGAAAAGAGGTATTTTTTTTAAAGGACTGAAGTCAGAGTTGGCAAAATTGTCTCTCAGCAAATACAGGGTATTCTTTCCTTCTTCAACTGTTCTAGCAACTCTCTTGATGTGTGCTTTGCACCTGTCTTTAATGTCCTAATGCAATCAGTGTGATTTGTTCCAAGCTTTCTCTCTGACTTCTTCCTTTCTCAACACTCATTCTTTGTCACTCATTTTCTCTTTCTTCTTGGTGCTTATGCTTGGTAAGTAAACAGTTGAGTACAGTTCTGGAATGTGATAAAGGCTTTTTTGAAATTGTTTCTTGATGATTTCCTGTCTCGTTAGTCTTACCGTAGATAAATGCAAGATTTTATAATTGTTTTTCACTCTTTCAGTATTTTTATGCTATTAACATTCATGGTAGAAAGTTAAATTTTATGGAACACTTGTGCTTCTGTTGAAGTTACTTTAAGTTCCTGGAGAAGGTGAAAGTACTTGTACAGGATATTTTAGCCATCAAAATAATACATGCTTGAGCTCGAAAGTGTTCAACTCAGTGATAAAGACAAGGAGAATGTGTCTAGGATTCAGTGTTATATCAGGTTTTAGAACTGTTGAATACTTAACTTGCCTGCGAGTATTAATATGCCTTTAATTGATGTTTGAACAATTTGCCTATTGATGTTTGGAGGCCTACTGATTTTATCTGTTGGCTGTTAATGTCATTTAGTAGACTGGGGTCTACCAAATTCTGATGATGCTAAAACTAAAAGACATAGTGCATTTTTTTTTGTTTTTCTAGTTTTTATATTTCTCTTGGTGGTAAGCCTGACATCTTTCGTAATCAAGCTCTTTTATCATTCCATAACAACTTTGGTTTACTTATGTGTCTGCTGTTAAACACCTAGAGAAAGCTACAAAACAAATTATGAATAATTAGTTTTTCTCATCCTTACTTAGCTTTTTCTCTTATCCTCAACAAGTGTTGTGTTGTCTTAATTAGAATTTTACATATCTGCTATTTAAAATTCATTTTTGAAAGTAACATTCAAAATGCTGCCTTAATTTTCCAAAACACCAGACACATACTCTTTAATGACAGAGGATCAGATCAATCAACTCTTAGTCATATTTTTAGTTACTTATCAAAAGTTACAAATTACATAAATGGATGTGTAATCGTTTATGTTACATATTGGGCAAAAGATAGTAGGTTATTAGAGGTAATAGTTTATACTTCAGTAAAATTGAAGAAGAGGTAGTTTATTGTGACTGATTTCTGTCTCTTAGGAGAATTTTTGGAAAAGGTACGACAGAAGAAAAAACGTGATATCACTGTTTTGGACCTGGGATGTGGTAAAGGTGGAGATTTGCTCAAATGGAAAAAAGGAAGAATTAACAAGCTAGTTTGTACTGGTAAGATAAATAATGATATGAGAAAGAATAATTTGTAGTCAGGTAAATGGAAAATAAGAAGGATTATCTCTGATTACAAGATATCTGGGACTATGCATGAGATGAGGTTTTTTGTTTTTTTTTTTTTTTTAATTAGTTACGGCCTGACGCAGTAGCTAACGCCTGTAATCCCAACACTTTGGAAGGCAGAGGTGGGTGAATCACTTGAGGTCAGGAGTTTGAGACCAGCCTGGCCAACATTGTGAAACCCTGTCTCTACCAAAAATACAAAAATTTAGCTGGGCATGGTGGTGCACACCTGTAATCCCAGCTACTCAGGAAGCTGAGGCAGGAGAATCGCTTGTACCCAGGAGGTGAAGGTTACAGTAAGATGAGATCGCGCCACTGCACACCAGCCTGAGTGACAGAGTAAGACCCCATCTCTAAACAACAACAACAAAAAAAAATTAGTTACAAGACTTTCCTGATAGTTTTATTTTATAGTAAGATTACATAAGCCTGGGATAACGTTTCCTTCCCAAAAGAACGGAAGCTATCAAAGACGGTTGGAGTCATGTCTAAAGGGCAGACTTGAAAAGGTTTCCATTGGCAAAAATAGGACAATTTTAACATTAAAAAAAAATAGCAGTTGGACACATCAAATCAGAAAAAAACATTGTTCACCCTTGGAGGTTGCTAAGAAACTTACTATTCTGAAACTTATAAATTAAGGAGAGGGAATCAAACATTTGTAATCAGATGGTTGAAAAGGGCAATTCTTTTTTTTTTTTTAATCAGATAAATCGAAGAGGAATGATAGAATTAGAAAATTATTTTTTCATTCTTTATGAAATAATAGATCTAGGCAATAATTTTTTTTTTACTACCGAAGCCATTAAGGGAAAAGTCGATAGTAATGCAATGAATCAATCAATCAGTCACCTTAGCCCAGTGGTTAGTCTATAAACACTGAAGTGGGACGAGCAGACGTCAGCATCTTTCTAATGTGGTGAGTTAAAAGAGATACATACCCCCACTACAGAAGTACTGCCCAAATTAGCAGTTCTCAAATTTTTGGTTTTATGAGCCCTGTACACTTAAAAATTATTGAGGACCCCAGAAAGCTTTTTTGTATGTAATTATGGTAAGTAGCTATTGATATTTACTATATTAGAAATTAAAGCTGAGAAATTTGAAAATATTTTTTAGTTCATTAAAATAAAAGTAAGAAGGCTGGCTTTTACATTTTTGCAAATCCCTTTAGAGTTTGGAATTACAGGAGACAGCTGGATTCTCACACCTATTTCTGCGTCCAATATGTTGTGATTTTATTTTGGTTGATATGTAGTTGTAAAATAAAGGAGTAGTTTAATAGCCTTTTTTGATAATTGTAGATATTCATCTTTGTTACTACATCAAAACTCAATAAGTGGTAGTTTCTTAAAGAGTAGTTACAATATGGAATCTGAAACCTTACTGATGAACTTTTTATACTGTGTAACATTAAAATCCATTGGTCTGTCTTGCACTTCCTGCATAATTTTATAGTATTTGGAAAATATTGTTCACTAAAGTTATGCAGATCTAATTGTTGAGAATCAAAAAATCACGTGTTTAGTATCACTGCCAATCAGAAAAGTATTGGGAAGAAGTCCAGCCCACAGTGATCAATACAAGTTTTTCAGGATTGTAATTCTTATTTGAAAGTCAGTTTTATTTTTGGCAACAAATACGCTGTCCATTGTTTCCCTTTAAATCAGTGGTCCCTAACCTTTTTGGCACCAGGGGCCAGTTTCATGGAAGTCGGTTTTTCCCCACAAGCGGGGGATGGAATTCTACCTCAGATCATCAGGTGTTAGATTCTTGTAAGGAGTGTGCAGCCTGGCTCGCCTGCCACTCACCTCCTGCTGTGCGGCCTGGTTCCCAGCAGGCCACGGACCTGTACTGGTTTGCAGCCCAGGGGTGGGGGAACTTTAAGTGACAGGTTCACTTTGTTCATTTTCAGGAAAATGTGTGCCAGTTACGCAAGTCTGCATAACCATGGTTTGTCAGTGATTCAAGTCAAAATGACTTTCTCAGAAAAAAAGTGGCCAGTGCAGCTCAAAACTCAGAACAGTCATATCGGTACTGTTCTTGAAGATGACCATCAAACCTTGTTAGGTAGCGGAAATGTTTTCTTACTTCCCATTTCATCACACAACATTTTTAAAAGTGTGTATTCAAAAGCCCAGGTTTAATAAAATTAATTTTCAGTATTTTTTCAAGGGCGTTCTTAAATGAAACTGTTTTTTCCCCCTTTGTATTGTATAGTGGTGAAGAATACACGAAGTGCTGCCGGTACTACCTAGTGTTGCTACTTTGTATCTGTGATAAGATCCCAGTGTTTTACCTACCATTGCCTTTGCATCATCAGTGTGAATCTTTAAACAGGGAAAAGGGCGGGCCAGGCACAGTAGCTCATGCCTATAATCCCCAGCACTTTGGGCAAGCGAGGGTGGATCACTTGAGGCCAGAAGTTAAAGGCTAGCCTGGCCAACGTGGTGAAACCCCATCTTCTACCAAAAATACAAAAAAATTAGTTGAGCATGGTGGCACACACCTGTAATCTAGCGAGTTGGGAGGCTGAGGTATGAAAATCACAGAACCCTGGAGGCGGAGGTTGCAGTGAGTGAAGATCGCACCACTGCACTCCAGCCTGGGCAGTACAGCAAGACTCTCTCAAAAAGGAAGAAAAGTAGGCCGGGCGCGGTGGCTCAAGCCTGTAATCCCAGCACTTTGGGAGGCCGAGACGGGTGGATCACGAGGTCAGGAGATCGAGACCATCCTGGCTGACACGGTGAAACCCCGTCTCTACTAAAAAATACAAAAAAACTAGCCGGGCGCAGTGGCGGGCGCCTGTAGTCCCAGCTACTCGGGAGGCTGAGGCAGGAGAATGGCGTAAACCCGGGAGGCGGAGCTTGCAGTGAGCCGAGATCCGGCCACTGCACCCCAGCCTGGGCGACAGAGCGAGACTCCGTCTCAAAAAAAAAAAAAAAAAAAAAAAAAAACGAAGAAAAGGGCAGATAACATTTTATTATAAAAATATACCCTTGGTATTTCCAAAACTGGGCTTATTGATAGTGTTAGGTTTTATAATTCAGATTGGAATAAAACTTTCTCCTTTTTACTTTGAATAAGCATTTAAAAATCATGATAGAACTTTTCTAGCATCCATACCTATTGAGACGCTTTTAGTTCCTCTTGAAAACTGATAGGGTATTTGCGTCAGAATAAAGCCCTTTTTTAAATTTTATTTTAAAAGAAATAAAACCTTTTCACTGGTACTGAAGCTGACTTTTATGCCAGAGTTTTATCAGTCGAGATCAATGTCTCAATTTCTGGCATTCTGTCTTGATGCTTACTAATACCCTTCCATCTTTCCAGATATTGCTGATGTTTCTATCAAACAGTGTCAGCAGCGGTATGAGGACATGAAAAATCGTCGCGATAGTGAATATATTTTCAGTGCAGAATTTATAACTGCTGACTGCTCAAAGGTAGTCTTTCATTTTCAGTTTGGGTAAATAATTTGTTTTAAAAATCAACTCAATTTTTACTTTTTAAAAAAATTTTATTCTCTTTTTTTGAGACAGGGTCTCACTCTGTCGCCCAGGCTGGAGCGCAGTGGCACAATCTCAGCTCACTGAAACCTCCACCTCCCAGGCTCAAACAATTCTTCTGCCACCTGAGTAGCTGGGACTACAGGCACATGCCACCACACCCAGCTAATTTTTGTGTATTTTATAGAGATGGAGTTTCGCCATGTTGCCCAGGCTGGCCTCAAACTCCTGAACTCAGGTGATCCGCCCACCTCCCATGGTGCTGTGATTACAGACCTGAGCCATGGTGCCTGGCCACTCATTTTTTAAAATATGTTTTGAAACTTTAAAAACCTTGGGACAGACATTTTCACTTTCGACTGGAAATTCTGTTATGATAAATTCCCTTAAATGACTCACTGAACACTTGTAATTTTTTGCTTTTAACAATTCGAGTTAAAATTAGCTGTTGCTTTTCTGTGTGGACATCATTTATTTTCCAGTACTTTGAAATAGAACTGAACTTATACTATGTCTTGTTCACCTTATAAGTTATTAGTTTCCCAACATATCAGAGCCTGTTTGGTTTTTTCCTACCTTCCACCTGTTTCTGAATTTCTTATAAAGAACTGCTTCAGGGGTGAAGGTCTCACCATGAACTTTTTGTTCTTCATTGACTTATTAGCTCGTTGAATGTTGTAGATACCTTTAATCATACACATTTTGTTTGAAATTTGAAAGTGGGCCGGGCGCGGTGGCTCAAGCCTGTAATCCCAGCACTTTGGGAGGCCGAGATGGGCGGATCACGAGGTCAGGAGATCGAGACCACCCTGGCTAACACGGTGAAACCCTGTCTCTACTAAAAAATACAAAAAAACTAGCCGGGCAAGGTGGTGGGCGCCTATGGTCCCAGCTACTCGGGAGACTGAGACAGGAGAATGGCGTAAACCTGGGAGGTGGAGCTTGCAGTGAGCTGAGATCCGGCTTCTGCACTCCAGCCTGGGCGACAGAGCGAGACTCCATCTCAAACAAACAAAAAAAAAACAAAAAAACAAAAAAAAGAAATTTGAAAGTGAAAAAGATAAGTGGGAGTGTACTGCCAGAAAGTTGTAATACCTTCAAAACATTTTTGCATTTTTTTTAAAATGCCAAACACCAGATGTTGTTTTTTAACCCAAGTTATTGTTGAATGTCATTTTATTTTAGCTGTCAAGTGATGAAAGAATCAACTTCAAATGTCGTAATTGACTAATATATTTTAAACATGATTTCAGAATTCCTCAGTTTTTAAATACTGTGAAAATGGGAATCAGATTATTCTGTTAAACTAGAATACGTGCATGATTTCTGTGTGTCCTTTATTGTACAAGGGAAAGCATAGGTTGAAGATTGTGAGGGAAAGGAAGAACCTTACATTCTAGAAGTTAATTTACTAAAAGGTTTTTAACGTGTGTTGTAGTTACCTCAAAATCTTAACTCATTTTAATTTGTTTCAGGAACTTCTGATTGAAAAATTTCGTGACCCACAAATGTGCTTTGACATCTGCAGTTGTCAGTTTGTCTGTCATTACTCATTTGAGTCCTATGAACAGGCTGACATGATGCTGAGAAATGCGTGTGAGAGACTTAGCCCTGGGGGCTATTTTATTGGTACTACTCCCAATAGCTTTGAATTGATGTAAGTACTTTTAAATATATTGTGGTTTATAAAATATTCAGTATTAAGTAGCAAATGTTTACCAGAGGTCGATTTTATTAAAGTATGCTATTTTAATCTTATAAGTATTGAACACACTCATAAGATATTTGAGTAGGCATTCAGAATTTAAATTCAATAGACAAATTTACAGATGAACTTTTAAAAGTTCATCTTTATGTGTAGGTTAGAGACTGAAGTTATAGTGATAGACAAACTGCAGGTCAGACAGACAGTCACGGAGACTGAACCAATCTTCATGTGTGAGTTAGAGACTGAAGTTATAGTGATAGACAAACTGCAGGTCCGACAGACAGTCACGGAGACTTAACCAGCGCTCATGAGAGTGATTCCTATTTCCAGCTTAATTTTATTGGTGTGACTGTTGATGATCTTTTAGTATATTGCTTCTTAAAAGTAACTGAGATCAGGAGGGTGCAGTGGCTCATGTCTATAATCCTAGCACTTTGGGAGGCCAAGGCAGGAGGATTGCTTGAGGCCAGGAGTTTGAGACCAGCCTGGTCAACAAAGTGAGACCTTGTCTTTACGAAAAATTTACAAATTAGCCAGCGTGGTGGCACACCCCTGTAGTCCTTACTCAGGAGGCTGAGGCAGGAGGATCACTTGAGCCCAGGAGCTGGTGGCTGTAGTGAGCTATCATCACACCACCGCACTCCAGCCTGAGTGACAGATTAAGACCTTGTCACTTTAAAAAAAAAAAAAAAAGCCCATATCTAATTAAAAAGCTAATCAAGTGTGCATCATGTAGTTCTTCACATGCAAAATCTGATCAAAATAAGTCTACATTAATCACAATTTTATTCTTTTTATTTTGGTTGGGGGATAACCTTGACAGAAGACGCCTTGAAGCTTCAGAAACAGAATCATTTGGAAATGAAATATATACTGTGAAATTTCAGAAGAAAGGAGATTATCCTTTATTTGGCTGCAAATATGACTTCAACCTGGAAGGTGTTGTGGATGTTCCTGAATTCTTGGTCTATTTTCCATTGCTAAATGAGTAAGAAGATTAATCTGTTCACTCTTTTCTTTTTGTCTTAAGGGAAAGAAAAGGGGGGAAAAGCAGTATTTCTTTTACTCTTTATTTTAAATGGGGGCCAAAGAAAAAGTATAGTCTTGTTTTTTTTTGTTTTGTTTTGGTTTGGTTTTTGTTTTGTTTTGTTTTGTTTTTTAAAAAAAAAAAAGACTAGCCTCAAATCTGGGGGATTATTGCCATAGGTCTCATATAGCCTAACTTAGTTTTTTCTCATTCCTGGAATGTTTTAATCCTGTGGGTGAAAAGGGGAACCAGTTGCCTTCAGCTTGTGGCACAAAACGCCTGACACTGCAAATAGCGAAAGTTTTTTTTTTAGTTACTGTTGGTCGCTTTGATGATAAACAATGAGTCTTCATAAATCAAAGGTCTTCCTGTTGACAGAGATGAGCATTAAAAGTTGTTTGCATTTCACTACAGCTTTGAAATTGGCTATGTCTCACAGGCAGTGTCGATGTTAAAATCCTGATTCAGGAATGTATGCTCCCATGTGCCTGAATTCCTAGGAGTCCTGGCAAACTGTAGACACAGGAAAAGCTGGGGGTAACTGGGCCTTACCAGGTAAGGCTTCAAGGCCTTGTGATACACCTTGGTTTCCAGAGTTTCCCTGGTGGGGAGAGTATAAAAGTCAGCTTAAATGTAGGCCATGTCATGATTGATTGAACTTGATTTTCTACTTTTTCGAAACAAAAATCTTTGTTTTGAATATTAACTGAGAAAAAGAAGAGGTATATTGTCTGTTTACTTTTGCTTGGTGATGATTTTAATTGTAACTCAGTCTAAAATTAGGGTTACAGTATTTTCAGGAGTTCTGTAATAGCTTATTCAATAGTATAAGAAAGCCAAGTAGCATTGTGACTGAACATGAGGAAAATACTATGCATAATTTTATAAATATAAACCATTACAAAATTTAAAAATATCAATTGCATTTTGCTTTTTAGTTTTTAAAACTAATAAACTTGGGGGAAATGTTACTGCTCTTCAACTTTATTTAAAAAAGAACTTATTTGTGGCATGTTGTTGAGAATGTTTAATATGTTAGCTTGAGGTTTTAGTTAACAGTATAAAACAAAAGATTCGTTTTAAATGCTGAACAAGACCTAGAGGTCTTTGTTTTTTTTTTTTTAACTTGAATTGCCTAATGATGGTAAACCTAAGTCATCACTTTAATATCTAATTTTTTAAAAGATTATTTATTGAAACAGTATTGGATGAAATAGAATCTGAAAATGTGTAGGGGTTTTGAGATGCCTTTTTGCCATTTCATTAAGAAACTGAACAGAAGCTTTTTGTGTGGCAAAACTTACTCAAATTGGGCCTCAATTCTTGGAATCATGAGATTTTTTAGGTGTGAAACTTGGTTTCATTTCTAAAGGTTTATTTTAGAGATTTACAAAGAGAATGGGCTGGAATAAAAGATTTAATTTTGCTCATGTTGCCTTTCCAAGGAGGATGCATTGAAGTAACAGAATCCTGCCTTACGTGAACCTCTTACATAGAAACCTCGGTGGCCCCTGGTGTCTGCCTTACGTGACCCTCTTACATAGAAACCTCGGTGGCCCCTGGTGTCTGCCTTACGTGTACCTCTTACATAGAAACCTCGGTGGCCCCTGGTGTTTGCCCTACGTGTACCTCTTACATAGAAACCTCGGTGGCCCTCTGTTTGCCCTACGTGTACCTCTTACATAGAAACCTCGGTGGCCTCTGGTGTCTGCCTTACATGAACCTCTTACATAGAAACCTCGGTGGCCCCTGTTTGCCCTACGTGTACCTCTTACATAGAAACCTCGGTGGCCCCTGGTGTCTGCCTTACATGAACCTCTTACATAGAAACCTCGGTGGCCCCTGTTTGCCCTACGTGTACCTCTTACATAGAAACCTCGGTGGCCCTCTGTTTGCCCTACGTGAACCTCTTACATAGAAACCTCGGTGGCCTCTGGTGTTTGCCTTACGTGAACCTCTTACGTAGAAACCTCGGTGGCCCCTGTTTGCCCTACGTGTACCTCTTACGTAGAAACCTCGGTGGCCTCTGGTGTTTGCCTTACGTGTACCTCTTACATAGAAACCTCGGTGGCCTCTGGTGTTTGCCCTACGTGTACCTCTTACGTAGAAACCTCGGTGGCCCCTGTTTGCCCTACGTGTACCTCTTACATAGAAACCTCGGTGGCCCCTGTTTGCCCTACGTGTACCTCTTACATAGAAACCTCGGTGGCCCCTGTTTGCCCTACGTGAACTTCTTACGTAGAAACCTCGGTGGCCTCTGTTTGCCCTACGTGTACCTCTTACGTAGAAACCTCGGTGGCCCCTGTTTGCCCTACGTGAACCTCTTACATAGAAACCTCGGTGGCCTCTGTTTGCCCTTGCCCTGTCCCCTCAAATGCCACCCTGTACACGAGCTCTCCAACCTAACTTTCAGGGTTTCCCCACTTCCTTCCACTCTTCCTTTACCTGCTGCCTGAAGTCATCTCCAGGCTCCCTCTTGTTGTCTACAGATATATAATTATAAACTTGGTAAATGCAGTGAGGAAAAAAAACACCTGAGAGTCTAATGGAGGGACCTAATATAATAGAAGATTTAAGGAGGATACCTGTAAAGAAGCAATGTTTGAGTCAGGATCTAAAGGATGGAAAAGTAGGTGGGCAGCTGAGGACTGGAGGGAAGAATGCTCCTGACACGAGGACAGCGTGTGTGAGGGCCCTGCAGTGGGAAGGCTGGGCTAGTCCCGGATGTTGAAAGAAGGCCCGTCGTGACCGATAGTGGGGGTGTCCCAAAACGAGGCAGCATTCCTTTACAGATGCATGTCTTAGAGACCATGTTCTGTGTCCTGCGTGCACTGGAGCCCCGTGGAGGGTGTTAAGGAGGGTAGAGACATGACTCAGGTCCACATTTCTGAAGCTTAATCTGGCTGCGATTGGAAAATTCATTGAGGGAGAGTAAGAATGGAAGCAGGGGACAAGCAAAGTGAGTTTATGGACTGGTACCACTGAGTGGTGATGGCGACTGAAGCAGCAGGATGGTGCCAAATGCAGGAGGTAAGAAGTTGACCTATTTGAAATTGATGTTTTCTAGGTAAAACAGAAAGGACTTAGTGATGTATATTGAGCACAGCGGGCAAAAGGGGGAGATGGCATGGATCACTAGATGGATTTACTGAAGTGGCAAAGATTGGCAGAAAAAGAGTAGTGATGTTCAGCCTTAGATATGGGAAGTTAGAGAGTGCCAGTGACACTTGCAGGTGAAGATTTCTAATAAGCGGTAGAATCCATGAGTGATGAGAGAGAGCTGAACTACCGATAGCTGTGGGGTGGAAGTGAGTGGGACTGTGGACTGTACTCTTCAGAACCTTGAAGTTTAGAAGTTGGGTAAAAAACAGAAACCTGCAAGTAAAAAGGAAAAAAAAAACCTGTGAAGAAGCAGTCCACGATGTAGGGGAAAAATTAATAGTGTATCTTGCCAGAGAAGTCAAGAGATGAAAGTGAATCTTTAAGAAGGAAGTCGGCGGCTGTGTTCAGTGCAGCTGTGAGAGATCAAGTAAAGTAGAATGGAATCAGTAGAAAAGAGTTTCCTATACTACTTCTTCCCCATCTCACAGCTCCACAGCTTCCTTCCACAGCTGACCATTTGCTTCCTGACCTATGTGTCATACCAGTAGAGCTCTCTGAAACCCCCTGAGATTTCGAATGCACGTTTCTTTTAGGTGTGATATGTTACTCTTGCTTCATTTTGTATGACTGTATTGTGAATTTATCGAGGAAATGGTAGCTGCTTTAGTTAAGTCCAGAAGATGTCACTGCTGGGAATTACAAACATGCAGAAGCTTTTCATTAAGTATCTTTTTTTGGACAGAATGGCAAAGAAATACAATATGAAACTAGTCTACAAAAAAACATTTCTGGAATTCTACGAAGAAAAGATTAAGAACAATGAAAATAAAATGCTGTTAAAACGAATGCAGGCCTTGGAGGTGAGTATTTAGAGAAGATGTAAAAATTCCAGTCATGGTGAACTTGTTCGGCTGTTGTTGACATCCTCGCAAGGCCATCTGATCATGAAGTAGTTACATGTATTACGCTCTTCAGCACTTAGGACAGAGCTTGATACAGAAACTGCATGGTGAATGCTCAGTAAATGCTTGATGAAAGAACGAATACTGCTGTTACCAAATTCTGTTTTCTAGATAGTACTGCTTTAAAATAGGATTTCTCAACCTCAGGACTGTTGACATTTTCTTCTGGATATTTCCTTGCTGTGGGATGCTGTGCATTGTAGGATATTCAGTAGCATTCTTGGCTTCTGCCCACTAGATGCCTTCCAGTAACACTCTTGTCCCCAGTTATGATCACCAGAAAACTCTCCAGACATGGCCAAATGTCCCCTCGTGGGCAGAATTGCCCCAGGTTGAGAACCTGTTCTTTACAACAGTGCCTTTTGGTTACGACAGTAATTTAGAACCTTCCTGGCCAGTGTCCAGAGGAGCTCACACTGTACGTAATTTTGTTGTGTGGTAATTCTTTAGCAGGCTCCAGTCTTTTAGACTGTGTTGTTGCTGAGACCTCTCCTGACCTAATGCAGCAATGAAGGTACCTGTATAAGCTTCAAGCACATAGCCATTGATTGTTTTTCCTTTTTCTCCTTATCAGACAATGTCTGGTTGGACAGACCTAAAATATTTAGTGAGCATTTTTATTATTGATCAGTAGAATTATATTCATCAAGTGGACATTAAACTTCTTTAGAGAGTTGATTCAGTTTAGGTACTTTAAGCGTGCTCTAATGACCTCCATGAAGTAGGCAGAACAGTAACTTTTCCTTTATTTTTCCTATTCTTTTTTTTTTTTTTTTTTAAATGACAGGACCTCACACCATTGCCCAGGCTGGCGTGCAGTGATGCAATCACAGCTCACTGAGGCCTTCACCCTCTGGAAGGTGACCCTCCCACCTCAGCCTCCTGAGTAACTGACTACAAGCTTGTGTCACCACACCTGGCTCAGTTTTAAACTTTTGTACTGAGGTTTTGCCGTGTTGCCCAGGCTGGTCTCAAACTCCTGACTTCATCAAGCGATCTTCCCACCTCGGCCTCCCAAAGTACTGGGATTACAGGTGTGAACCACTGCACCTGGCCAGTTTTCACTATTTTTTAGTAGGCAGCCTGAGGCTCAGAGGATCAATGACTTGCTCAAGGCCATGCTAACCTTTTGATGTTCTTCAGTTTTTAGATGATACTCAAACAAAAGTCTCCTGTTGAAGTTGCACCTGCACCCAGCCACTCCCACAATGTTGAGTGGGAAAACTTTCTATAAATTCTAAATTGTCTTTAAAGAGACATAATCAGTAAAATGTTATATTCCTCATTAGTTGTATTTCCTATACTTTAGGTCTAAGAATGTTTTTACTGGCTTTATATTAGGAAGGGAGGCTTGTTTTGTTTGTCTTGAGGAAGAGGAGAAAACTAGCAAACCATGTGTGGATAAGTCCCCCTGTCCCACATACACAGCATACCTTTAGCATATCGCCTTTATTTGATGGTGCTTTGCGTGACAGTGGTCAATTATTTAGCTTTTCTCTTAGCATATGGGTGATGAATTCACTTGTGTAATTTATGTCAAAATGTACTTAGGTATAGTAGGGTATGGGATAATAAGAATTTTATGGCATGTTGTTTCTGTGAATTATGCAGTCCATGATGGGAACTGGACTGAAGTATTGAAGAAGCATTCAAAGTGCAGTGAGTGTATATAAGGGCCTTTTGGGAAGGAAGAAGACTGGTAGAGGACAGGCAGAGAAACCTGAGTGCACAGGGGATGTTTGAGGAACTAGTACTAATGGCTTTCACAGTTCTTCAGCAGTCTTCCGTCTCTCCCAGTACTGCACTTGGGGATATGACCTGTTACCATGGCTGTCTGCGGACAGAAGCAGTAATAGCAAGTAGTTTGAAATGTCCTTTGGTTTTCCTACTTCTTGACCAAGTCACTCTGGTGGGCATGTAAAGGACTGGGAGCAGGAAAGGACATGCCCAGATAAGAGTTAGGACGCTACTTGGGTGGCATAATGGGGGACGGTTTGGAGGGACTTTGAGTCAGTCAGACCAGAGGTGGAAAGAGCAGTCAGATGCCACTGCTTTTGACCAGGTCAGAGGTTTAAATGGATCTGTGTCTTGATATTTGCCACAAAAAGTCTTTTCCTGAAGCATCCAGCTTTCGTCTGGGTTCAGCACTAGAACCAGTACAACTTTTCTGCTTTCCTGGAGCATTGGAACAGAGAGAAGAAAGAATGAAAAGATGTAGGCCATGCAACTCTAGGTCCTGACACCTGTTTTCTTTTTTTTCCACCAGCAAAATATTCTAGGGACACTTGTGGAAAAGTAACTGCTTTTAGAGGAGACACTAAGATATATATGTTTTAATAAGTTTTGGGCCCAGCGTGGCGGCTCACGCCTGTGACCCCAGCACTTTGGGAGGCCGAGGCGGGCAGATCACCCGAGGTCAGGAGTTGTAGAGCAGCCTGGCCAACATGGTAAAACTCCATCTCTACTAAAAATACAAAATTAGCCAGATGTGGTGGTGCACGCCTGTAATCCCAGCTACTCGGGAGGCTGAGGCAGGAGAATCACTTGAACCCGGGAGGTGGAGGTTGCAGTAAGCGAAGATCATGTCACTGCACTCCAGCCTGGGTGACAAAACTGAAACTCCGTCTCAAAAAATAAATTTTAAAAAATAACGATGTTTTGCAGCTTTATAATCGTGTATTGGTTGGTCTTTCAAAATGATCGGTAGAGAAGAGAAACTGGGTGTCCAGTGATAAGCAGATAATCACATGGAGGATAAGTTAAAGAACAAGTGTACAACAAAATAGTTTGGCAGGCATTTAGAAATGAAGTTCTGAGGCTTTGTGATATGGTAAAACTGCAACACGTAGAATTAAAGTTCCAAAAACCTGATTGATAGTCTGTGTTCTTTCTTATAGCCCTGTGCTGGGATGTGATACAAAGTAAAGTGGCTTATGCTAATGATACAGCAGTCCTAAATAGCCGAATACTTTTAAAACAGCAAATAAATGGGTTAATTTCTAATGCCTCAACTTGCCACAGGATGTTTATTAAAAAAAGAGACAAAGAAGACTGCACAGCAGATATTCATAGATCCTTTCTTAAAAGTTTATTAGGGAGTTGTAAGTTTACAGTGCTTCCTTTCTAGCTGGTTTGTTGCTGTAAGACAAAGAATTATAAATGAATTATTAAAAAATATAAACTTTGTAGAGTAGATGGTTCTATTAAATGTTTTATGTAATTTATTGTGTTTTGATTTACATGTATCTGGTTTGTTTTTTGGTAGGGGAGTGGGGGAGACAGTCTCGCTCTGTCATCCAAGCTGGAGTGCACTGGCACCATCTTGGCACACTGTAACCCCTCCCCACAACCACCACCACCCCACCCACCCCCCCGCCCGCCTCCACCAACCCCGGCCTCAGTGATACTCAGAAGGCAACCTCAGCCTTCTGAGTAGCTGGGACTACAGGCATGTGCCACCACACCTGGCTACTTTTTGTATTTTATGTAGAGACAGGATGTTGACATGTTGGCCCAAGCTAGTCTCGAACCCCTCAGCTCAAGTGATCTGCCTGCCTCGGCCTCCCAAAGTGCTGGAGTTACAGCATAAGCCACCCAGCCAGGCCTGATTTACATCTATTAAAAGGCAAAATTCAGATACTATAAAGGGATATCACTTAAAATGGATTAAAAATAGCACTTGAAGTAATTTGGGTAAACAGTTGGCCAGCATACCCTTAAAAACACAGCATGTTTTTCCATAGTCTTATGTAAATGTGGGAAATGTCTGTAATTTGGAGGCTAGATTATTAAACAGGGTTCTCTGTTGACTTGACTTTTTTATTTGTATTATTTGTAATTGCTATTTATGCTTTTCATGGCTATTAAATCGCCATCATTTTAATATTTAGCTCTTTTTATGACATCTTTAAGCTCTGTATTTATATATACAAAGCCTTTGGCTAACAATAGAGAAGTTGCAAGTGTTTGCTGCTAAATGGTTCTTGATGGTGATTAAATTATGTAGCTTCTTCCAGCTGTGAATATCCTAAGGTTGTGATAAAAGTTGACCGTAAGACTGGATGTGGTGGTTCACACCTGTGATCTCAGCACTTCGGGAGACTGAGGTAGGAGAATTCTTTGAGACCAGGAATTTAACAGAAGCCTGGGCAACATACTGAGAACTTGTCCCTACAAAAAAATTTTTTTAAATTAGCCAGCATGGTGGCTTGTGCGTGTAGTCCCAGCTACCCAGGAGGCTGAGGTAGAGGATAACTTGAGCTCGGGAGGCCAAGGTTACAGTGAGTGGAGATCCTGCCACTGCAATACAGCCTAGGGGAGAGAGCAAGACTCTGTCTCAAAAAAAAAAAAAAAAATTGCTGGTTTACATCTGATCTTCTTTGATAAACCTGATAAAAACAAGCAATGGGGAAAGGATTCCCTATTTAATAAATGGTGTGGGAAAACTGGCTAGCCATATGTAGAAAGCTGAAACTGGATCCCTTCTTTACACCTTATACAAAAATTAACTCAAGATGGATTAAAGATTTACATGTAAGACCTAAAACCATATCAACCCTAGAAAAAATCCTAGGCAATACCATTCAGGACATAGGCATGGGCAAAGACTTCATGACTAAAACAGCAAAAGCAGGCTGGGTGCAGTGGCTCACGCCTGTAATCCCAGCACTTTGGGAGGCCGAGGCAAGCGGATCATGAGGTCAAGAGATTGAGACCATCCTGGCTAACATGGTGAAACTCCGTCTCTACTAAAAAATACAAAAAAAATTAGCCAGGCGTGATCGTGGGCGCCTGCAGTCCCAGCTACTCGGGAGGCCGAGGTAGGAGAATGGCGTGAACCCGGGAGGTGGAGCTTGCAGCGAGCTGAGTTCACGCCACTGCACTCCAACCTGGGCAACAGAAGCCAAAAGACAAATGGGGTCTAATTAAACTAAATTAGATGTGCTTCTGCACAGCAAAAGAAACTATCATCAAAGTGAAGAGGCACCCTACAGAATGGGAGAATATTTTTGCCATCTACCCATCTGACAAAGGGCTAAATATCCAGAATCTACAAAGAACTTAAACAAATTTACAAGAAAAAAAAAAATCAAAAAGTGGACAAAGGATATGAACAGACACTTCTCAAAAGAAGACATTTATGCAGCCAACGGACACATGAAAAAATGCTCATCTTCACTGGTCATCAGAGAAATGCAAATCAAAACCACAATGAGATACCATTTCACGCCAGTTAGAATGGTGATCGTTAAAAATTCAGGAAGCAACAGGTGCTGGAGAGGATGTGGAGAAATAGGAATGCTTTTACACTGTTGATGGGAGTGTAAACTAGTTCAACCATTGTGGAAGACAGTGTGGCAGTTCCTCAAGGATCTAGAACTAGAAATACCATTTGACCCAGTGATCCCATTACTGGGTATATGCCCAGAAGATTATAAATCATACTACTATAAAGACACATGCACACGTATGTTTATTGTGGCACTATTCACAATAGCAGAGACATGGAACCAACCCAGATGTCCATCAGTGATAGACTGGATTAAGAAAATGTGGCACATACACACCGTGGAACACTATGCAGCCATAAAAAAGGATGAGTTCATGTCCTTTGCAGGGACGTGGATGAAGCTGGAAACCATCATTCTCAGCAAACTAACACAAGGACAGAAAACCAAACACATGTTCTCACTTATAGGTAGGAGTCAAACACTGAGATCACATGGGCACAGGGCAGGGAACATCACACACTGGGGCCTGTCATGGGGTGGGGGCCTAGGGGAGGGATAGCGTTAGGAGAAATACCTAATATAAATGATGAGTTGATGGGTGCAGCAAACCAACATGGCGAATCTATACCTATGTAACAAACCTGCGCGTTTTACACATGTAACCTAGAACTTAAAGTATAATTTTTTTAAAAAAATTGGTTTAAGAGAGGATTCTTCCTTTATTTTTTTTCATATTTCAAAAGTATCTGTAGTTTGTATTCCTGCAGTAGTACTTATGAATTATTCTAATTATGTTATTTCAGTGATTTAGCATGTTTAATTCTGAATTTTAAATTTCAATGTGTTATTGTAACTAGGACTTTCATTTGTTTCCCCAGCCATATCCTGCAAATGAGAGTTCTAAACTTGTCTCTGAGAGGGTGGATGACTATGAACATGCAGCCAAGTACATGAAGAACAGTCAAGTAAAGTTACCTTTGGTAAGTTTTAATTTTTGAAAGTATTTTATAGAGAATGAGAAAAAGAATATGCCTTATATGGAGACATAGGAAATTATTTCACTTGCTTACAATACTTGGGCTCATTGACTTACAAATCAGTTGTTTCCCCTAAGCGATGTTGACTTGTTATAACCACAGAATATGGAATAAAATTCAATTCAATGGACTGAGATGGAGTGCTATATCTAAGGCAGTGAAGATAGTGAAAACATTACAGGCTTGGTGTGCAAGTTCCCTGCTAATGTAGGCACCAATGAATCACAGCATTTCATAGATAGAATTCAGGGGTCCAGGAATTTAAATGGGAAAAAATTACATCTTAACTTACACTAATTTCTGTGTAAAAGTTTTTAAAAATAATTACTACAATAGTACCACAGTGATAATTAGCTGCTACTATGGCTTTGTCATCAGTGGAAATTACAGATATTTTCATAGCACATTTTTGCCAATATCTTAGAATATTGTTTTCATTTATCATGTCTGGAAAAATGACATCACTAGAACTGCCACTAGATCTTGTTATTATAGTTAATGGTGTGTGCAAAGCAACACATATCTTTAATATTTTGATAGCTACATAAATGTAATTTATTTCCTTTGTGTAATATATACTTTATTTTGTTATTCCTTTGAAAAAACACAAAAATTGTATTTTTTCCACCAGTGCTGTTTATTGTTTCAAGATAGGCCTTTTTTGTTTTTTCATTTTCCAGATTAAGAATATTAGATAGATGCATTTTCCAGTTACACCCACACACACACTCACACACTATTCCCTCTTCACATACATTCAGTCTTTGAGAATTTGCAAGTTAGAGAGTTTGGCAGGAGGGTAAAAGTGTGAGAAGATGGCTTTCAAAGTTAATCTCACTGATTTCTTTTATATGTTCAAATCACATTATAGGAGTGAATTGAATGTGTATTTACAATGAAGTTAGGGTCTTTTGGACATCTATGCTGGTTATTTAGAAATAAGCATATGTTTACTTCCATATTGAATCTAAAATCTTCTTTTTCTCTTTTGTAATTTTAGGGAACCTTAAGTAAATCAGAATGGGAAGCTACAAGTGAGTATATCATCAGCATAGATTAACTGATAATGTCAAAGTTCCTGTTTCAAAGTGATCATTAAAACCTGCAGAAAGGCCGGGCGCGGTGGCTCACACCAGAAGTCAGTATTTTGGGATGCCGAGACAGCCAGATTCCTCGAGCCCAGGAGTTGAGACCAGTCTGGGCAACATGGCGAATGCTTGTCTCTACCAAAAATACAAAAAAATTAGCCAGGTGTAGTGGCCTGTGCCTGTGGTCCAGCTACTCAGGAGGCTGAGGTAGGAGGACTGCTTGATCCTCAAGGCTGCAGTGAGCTGTGATCACACCACTGCACTCCAGTCTGGGCGACACAGTGAGACTGTCTCAAAATAAAATCTGAAAACTTTTGAGTTTTTCTGACACATTTTAGGTTGTGTTTGTGTTTACACACACACACAAATACCCGTATCTCTATATATGTCTAATCTTGGTTTCTTGCACAGCTGTGTAGTGCCGAGAGAAGACACACTGTACATAGGGTCTCCTCAGCATAAACTTGTGAGCACGTGTAGACAATCTCATTGCCTATTTGTTACTAAGTAGCCATCTCTTTTTGAAGTGTTTACCTCAGATTTCTAGTGGAATTTTTGGCTTATAGAATACTTGCATGCCTTTTTCTTTTTATTTGGCCACTCTGATGTGACCGTGAAGGCATAATAACACTAGAACGTTCAGTGAACCATCCGTGAGCAGGACGCGTTACAGGTGTGCACGATAGGGGCAGACGTGGTACACAGATACTCTGAAGGGGAGTTCCTGTGTTCAGAAGAGAAGCCAGAAGCACAGCACATCTGTGAAGACCGGTGGTTCTTCAGCGGTGGGTGTGAGGAAGTCGGGCCGCAGAGCCTCGCTGTTACCGCAGGAATCCCCCTTACATGGTGGGTGATAATGTTGAGGCACAAGTGGTCATTAAGGACAATGCATTTGATAAACATTATTGATTTACATGAAGTTTTGTGAAAGGTAAAGTAAAATAAAGATGTTAAATCTCTACCTTCTAGAAATCTACCTGTAATGGAAGGAACAGACACAAATAAATATACTACTAGGCAGACTTTTAAGTGCTAATGTTACTATAGTGGGGAACAAAGGTGAAGGAGAGCTTAATGAAAACTAATGAAATCTGGGAGGTAGTAATAATATTGATATTACTGAGTGTTGAACACGTGCAGGTGCGTGTAACTTTAATCCTTATAACATGTTGTAACTCATTTAATCCTCACAATGACTTTATGAGTATTATATCTCCTTTCACAGATGAGAAAACTAAACTGCTAAGATCACAGAGCTCACCTGTGATTAGCTTACCTAAGTGATCTGTCATCTTAACCGTGGTTTTGTGGAAGCCTGGCAGAAGGAAAATTTAGTAAGACTTCCTGAGTTGGATAGAGAAGAAAAGCAAAGGAGTAAACAAGACCAGTATTTTGAGGCTATGTGTCTCTGAACATTGGTACTATGACTAGAACTGGGACTGGAGGGTGTTATACACATGCGATCGTGTTGGACACACTAGTGAGCATGTGCATAAACTATGGATTTTATTACTTTTTCCCTCAGTGGAGACTGGTTACCTGTCTTAGATATCCTGCTAGTCCCAAAGTAGGGTGTAAATTTTGATCAAGAGTCATCATGATGGTGGTACTGGCTGTGGCTTAGAACTGTATTTTTATATTGCCTATTTGTCTGAACTTCAGTCATCATGTACAAATGAAAAATTAGGCCGGGCGTGGTGGCTCAAGCCTGTAATCCCAGCACTTTGGGAGGCCGAGACAGGCGGATCACGAGGTCAGGAGATCGAAACCATCCTGGCTAACACGGTGAAACCCCGTCTCTATTAAGAAATACAAAAAACTAGCCGGGCGAGGTGGCGGGCGCCTGTAGTCCCAGCTACTCGGGAGGCTGAGGCCGGAGAATGGCGTGAACCCGGGAGGCGGAGCTTGCAGTGAGCTGAGATCCGGCCACTGCACTCCAGCCTGGGCGACAGAGCGAGACTCTGTCTCAAAAAAAAAAGAAAAAAAAAGAAAAATTAGATGGCCCCAGACAATTGGAAGAGATGGGCTGGACATGTGAAGAGAGCAATGGCCAAATTGCACCTAGAGTGTAGCACCCCAGGATTGTTTGGCTCTTTGATGAACTGCACTGTTCTAAGCTAGAGGGCTTCGTGGGTTGAGCGTATCTTGCATGCCATCACGAGTCTACAAGGCCCAAGCGATATTTTAGACTTCTGCTGGTCTGATCATTAAGCTATCATCAGAGCTGCTGCTCCTCTAGAAGATGGCTTTAAATGAGAAAGGCGAGAATTGCTATTGATTTGTTTCTGGAAGTGGAAGTGGTTCACGATTTGATTTTTTAAATCCCAATTGAAATGCCTGCATAGAAGGCATTTTATACAGTAAGTGGAACTTTTTAGGAGTTTCAAGTTAGAAAGTTACAATGTATTGAAAATCAGACTCTAGCATGTTAGTGGTTTCAGATGACCCTAAATGAGGAGAGAACAGGACTGAGGGGTTGTTTGCAATTGGTACGGGCCTGTGGGAGGTGGGATTTGGCAAGGCTGGACTGCACAAAGGCCACCCAGAGCGGGGGACAGCATGAGTGATAGTAGCCAGCTGTGAGTGCTGACGTGCTCAGCACACTGATGTGCTACAAGTGCTGGGGACTGCGTTTCTCCTTACCTTCTGGCAGGAGCAGCAGACTTGATGAACACCTGCCTGCTTTCTGTCCTGTCACTGTGCTGCTAGCCACGTTTCATTTCAACTAAAGGAAATTGGAAACCGGTAAATAAGGAGCAGATAGTAGCAGGACCAAAGTAGTATTTTGGAAAAACTGCCATGGTATTCCTGTACAAGTTGGGTTGGAAGAACAAGAAGCTGGAGTCTTGGGAGGCCATCAGGCAGTTAGCTGTGTTCATCTACCCTCCCTTCAGAAGTCATCTCAAGGAGTGAGGCCTCCAGCTTAGATGGACTTGATCTCGACTCACGGTTGAGTATCCTAGCACGTGCCCCGAACATCCTTGTGATGTTTTCAGGATTTGTCACCTTTTCAGGTATTTTCTTGCCCTAAAATCTATTGGTATTTTATTAGAAGATACACAGGCATACCTTGGGGATACTGCAAGTTTAGTTCTAGACCACCGCAGTAAAGCAAGTCACTCCGATTTTTTGATCTCCCAGTGCATATAAAAGTTAGGTTTACACTGTACTGTGGGCTGTTAAGTGTGCAGTAGTGTTTGAAAACAGTATACATACCTTAATTTAAAAATGCTTCATTGGTAAAAAATACTAAAGGTCGTCTGAACCTCAGTGAATCCGAATCTTTTCTGCCGGTGAAGGGAGGGTCTTTGCCCGATGACAGAAATACTCTCGGTGGACGGTGGTTGCTGAAGATGGGTGTGGCTGTGGCTCGTTGACTGACCGTTCTTTCACAGAAGATTTCTCAGTAGCATGCAATGCTGCTTCCTAGCATTTTACCCACTGTAGAACTTACTTCTAAATTGGAGTCACTCCTCCGAAACCTCTCCTGGTGCTTTATCAACTAAGATTTTGTAATGTTAATATTCTAAATCCTCTGTTGTCATTTCAACAATGTTCCCAGGGTGTTTACCGGAAGCAGATTCCATCTCAAGCTCATCCATAAGCAACTCCTCATTTGTTCAAGTTTGATCATAAGATTGGAGCAATTCAGTCACATCTGCAGGCTCCATTTATAATTCTAGTTCTCTTGCTGTTGCCATCCCATCTACAGCTACTTCCTCCACTGATGTGTTGAACCCCTTGAAGTCATGCATGAGGATTGGAATCCAGTTCTTCTAAACTTCTGTTCATGTTGTTATTTTGACCTCATCCCATGAGGCATGAACATTCTTAATGATATCTAGAATGGCCGGGCGCGGTGGCTCAAGTCTGTAATCCCAGCACTTTGGGAGGCCGAGACGGGCGGATCACGAGGTCAGGAGATCGAGACCATCCTGGCTAACACGGTGAAACCCCGTCTCTACTAAAAAATACAAAAAACTAGCCAGGCGAGGTGGCGGCGCCTGTAGTCCCAGCTACTCGGGAGGCTGAAGCAGGAGAATGGCATAAACCCGGGAGGCGGAGCTTGCAGTGAGCTGAGATCCGGCCACTGCACCCCAGCCTGGGTGACAGAGCAAGACTCTGTCTCCAACAAAAAAAAAAAAAAAAAAAGATATCTAGAATGGTGAATCCTTTCCATCAGGTTTTAAATTTACTTCATCCAGATCCATCAGAGGAATCGCTATCTATGGCAGCTATAGCCTTACAAAATGTATTTCTTTTTTTTTTTTTTTTTTTTTGAGACGGAGTCTTGCTCTGTGCCCCAGGCTGGAGTGCAGTGGCGCGATCTCGGCTCACTGCAATCTCCATCTCCCGGGTTCACACCATTCTCCTGCCTCAGCCTCCCGAGTAGCTGGGACTACAGGCGCCCGCCACCTCGCCCGGCTAATTTTCTTGTATTTTTAGTAGAGATGGGGTTTCACCGTGTTCGCCAGGATGGTCTCGATCTCCTGACCTCGTGATCCGCCCGTCTCGGCCTCCCAAAGTGCTGGGATTACAGGCTTGAGCCACCGCGCCCGGCCACAAAATGTATTTCTTAAATAAGAAGACTTAAAAATGAAAATCACCCCTTGATCATGGGCTGCAGAATGGATGTTGTATCAGCAGGCATGAAAATAACATTAATCTCCTTGTACATCTTCATCAGACCTCCTGGGTGACCAGGTACATTGCCAATGAGTAGTAATATTTTTTAAAGAATTTTCTTTTTCTGAGCAGTAGGTCTCAACAGTGGGCTTAAAATACTCAGTAAACCGTGAACAGATATGCTGTCATCCAGGCTTTGTTCCATTTATAGAGCATGAGCAGAGCAGATTCTACATAATTCTGAAGGGCCTCAGGATTTTTGGAAGGATAAATGAGCATTGGCTTCACCTTAAAGTCGCCAGCAGCATTAGCCTCTTGACAGGAGAGTCACCCTGTCTTTTGAAGCTTTGAAACCAGGTGTTGACCTCTCTAGCTATGAAAGTCCTCAGTGGCATCTTCTAATAGAAGCTGCCTCGTCTCCATTGAAGATCTTGCTTAGTTAATGTAGCCACCTTCATCGGTGATCTTAGCTAGATCTGCATAACTTGCTGCAGCTTCTACATCAGCACTTGCTGCATCATCTTGTACTTTTACATTATGAAGGTGGCTGCTTTCCTTAAACCTCCTGAACCAACTTCTAGTTTCAGACTTTTCTTGTGCAGTTTCCTCACCTCTCTCATCCTTCATAGAATTGAAGCGAGTTAGGGCCTCTGAATTAGGCTTTGGATAAAGGGAATGTTGTGACTGGTTGACCTTCTTTGCAGACCACTCAGACTTTTTCTGAAAATCAGCTGTCAGGCTGTTTGCTTTGTTATTCCAGTGTGTTTGTTGGAGTAGACTTTTATTTTAAGAACTTTTCCTTTGCATTCATAACACCTGATTTCAAGCCTAGCTTTTTGCCTATTTTAGCTTTTGACATGCCTTCTTCACTAAGCTTAATCATTTCTAGCTTCTGATTTAAAGTGAGAGATGTGCAAGTGTTCGTTTCACTTGAACATGTAGAGACCATTGTAGGGTTATTAACTGGCCTTGTTTCAATATTGTTGGATCTCCAGAAACAGAGAGGCCGAGGAGAGGGAGGGTGAGAGATGGGGGAACAGCTAATTAGTGGAGCATCAGAGCACTCATGACATTTAGGAGTTCTCCATCTTACAAACGCACTTCTGTAAAGTTTGTGGCACACCAAAACAGTTATAACAACAACAGCAAAGATCGCTGATTACAGATCGTCATGACAGATAATAATGGAAAAGCTTGAAATAATGCAAGAATTACCATAATGTGATATAAAAACCTGAAGCAAGCATGTGCTGTTGGAAAAATGGTGCCAGTAGACTTGCTTGACGTGGTATTGCCACAGAGCTACAATTTGTAAAAAAAAAAAAACCAGTCTGTGAGGCTAAATAAAGTTAGGTATGCCTTTAATAGGTTTCAACTTGATTCAGAACAAGGAATCGTAAATTCATTTAGCTGTCTTTTGAGTCGAAGCAGGAAACCTTATTTCAGGGAGAGAGCTCTTGGGGCCAGTACATGCAGAAATAGAAATAGTGTCTGTAAGTATTAATTGTCATAGAGCTTTAGGCGCACTTTCTTCACAAGGCCCTGCAACACAGTCATTGGGTGAATTGTTAACATGTATGTTCCTTTAATTCTTCTTTTATAAAATAGCTTTAATATTTTAATTCTAGTTTTCTTTGTTACACTTTTAATTTAAAATTTAATTTATAATTTTAATTTGTTATACTTTAGTTATACTTTGATTTTTCTTACCTTAAACTGATTTTTAGGCCGGGCGCGGTGGCTCAAGCCTGTAATCCCAGCACTTTGGGAGGCCGAGACGGGCGGATCACGAGGTCAGGAGATCGAGACCATCCTGGCTAACACAGTGAAACCTCGTCTCTACTAAAAAATATACAAAAAACTAGCCGGGCGAGGTGGCGGGCGCCTGTAGTCCCAGCTACTCGGGAGGCTGAGGCAGGAGAATGGCGGGAACCCGGGAGGCGGAGCTTGCAGTGAGCCGAGATCCGGCCACTGCACTCCAGCCTGGGCAACAGAGCGAGACTCCGTCTCCAGAAAAAAAAAAAAAAAAAAAAAAACAAACTGATTTTTAGAGCTGTTGAACTGGTTTTCCCATGGGCTGCTATATCACTGAGTATTATAGTAAGTAGATAATTGTTTTAAAGTAAACAAATACCATCCCATGTCTGCCTAAAAATGATTCAGATAATAGAGGAACTCTGAGAATTTACGGGGATTTTCCTCTTCAGAAGCTGCTTGAGAGCCTAAGAATTTTCCCCAAATTATGAACAAGACAGATTGTTTTATTTATTGTAATCATATGAGAAACTAAACTCTTATTTATTTCCTTTTTAGGTATTTACTTGGTGTTTGCCTTTGAGAAACAGCAGTGAGCACAGGCAGTAGTCCCAGAGGGGCCATGTTCTGCCCTGCACGGATGTGAACAACTCATCTCGATATATTTGACATTTCTCTGTCTGTTGATTTTAATTCTAAATGTGCAGGATGCTGCCAGAAACTGCAGTGCAGAAATTCAGCATTTGCTGTCTGTGACAGATGAACTTTTGCATGTGTATATAAGAATGAATTGGGACCTCTGTCTTTAAAAATCTATTTTTAGGTAATGTTCTAAGAATTCCATTTGCCTCTATGATCTTAGCTCATACAAATATAATATGACTTGTTAAAGCAACTAAACTCTTTCCTCAGTGCTCAGATTTGTCCTGTGTGCGTCTACAGTATTCAATTTATTGCAGTTGTAGAATTGGTCAGAGAGCATTTTCATAGTATGTTCATTTCTATGGTTTTGTTATATAGCATTTTTCAAGATTTAATGGTCTGTACAGTTGAATGTAAGTGTTCAATATGTATTGTTCAAGTTAAAAGTTTAGAACTCAATTTCAGATGTTCATGAAAGTTGCTTAGCTGAAATTTTAGCAATGTATTGCATTTTGAAATAATCATTAACATGCCACAATTCAGGAGCTGGTTAGAACATTTTAAGTGGCAGCATAGAATTTTGGAATTTGGGGGCTTTCTTTTGAGAATTTACTACCACAGCAATTAATGTTTCCAGTTACCAAGATTGTGATTAGACACATTTACCTTTCTTCATTGAACAAATGGTGCCATAGTTATTTTTCTCAAAATTTAGTGAAAATCCCTCCCATGTAAACATGTTGCACATTTTTTCCAAATTTATAGATAGAACTGCATTAGGAATATTCTCACCAACTGATGCTGTGTACCCACTTCAGCCCAGAAATAAGCAATACCTGTTCTTCTGTTACAGCCTCAGCACTTTGCACCATACGAGCCATTGTTAAAATTGTCACTTGTATAATTGACTGCTTTTCCAAAACTGGTACCTATGTGAACTGTTGTCCTTACTTTACACCACCATTTGGAAAACTTGCCAGTTTTTAGATGTAGATGTAGTGAAAAACTTCAAGAATGAGGCCGGGCGCGGTGGCTCAAGCCTGTAATCCCAGCACTTTGGGAGGCCGAGGCGGGTGGATCACGAGGTCAGGAGATCGAGACCATCCTGGCGAACACGGTGAAACCCCATCTCTACTAAAAAAATACAAAAAACTAGCCGGGTGAGTTGGCGGGCGCCTGTAATCCCAGTTACTCGGGAGGCTGAGGCAGGAGAATGGCGTAAACCCGGGAGGCGGAGCTTGCAGTGAGCTGAGATCCGGCCACTGCACTCCAGCCTGGGCAACAGCGCGAGACTCCGTCTCAAAAAAAAAAAAAAAAAAAAAACTTCAAGAATGAAGCAGAGCAATTGAGTATTGTTTTTTAAATTATTAAGCCATGGTTTACAAAAACATCACTTTCTGTAGTAATTCACAATACTTGTTTTAAAAACATAGTGTCTTTATTAGTTTATGTCTATTAACCGTTCATGGTGTTAGAGTTGCAAGCTTTTTAGCAAGAAAATAGGGTTTCCTCATTTCAGTTCCTTCTGCAACCTGTGAATCTCCAAAGTGTTACCAGTTTACAAAAATAAGTCTTTTTGCCTTAAGTCGTTTGGGAAGTAAGTAATACTGCATCTGACTCTGGTGGCTGCCATTAGCTAGGAGAAGTTTGCAGATGGTGTTGGTGAGGTGGGGAAAGGAAGTCGTCCTGTCACATACACAAGTTCGTTTTCATTCTAGCGCAGTGCCGGGAAGTGTATTGATAGCTTGTAGGTACAGGAAAAGCATCATCATCATTTCCTCAGTTCGCATTTACTGGTCTTAACAGGTAATAATAATACATGTACTTTTAGCCTCTTTCAGCCTCTTCCACGCCATGGGTAATTTGGGGGAGAGGAGGATCCTGCAAAGGATGGAGTAACCAGTGGTAATACAAAGCAGGTAGAACAGAAAGGTAGAGTTCCTCAGGCCTTCAGTGAACAGAAAGGAGCAGAGAGTGAGATTAGATCTGAGAAGACGCTCTGGGGACTGAACCCACTGTTGCTGGTGTGGGGGAGGCTCACTGGAGCCACGTCTGCAGGCACTGCGTTCAGGCAGCCGCCTTCCTCCTCGAGCTTTGCCTGTCGCTTGCCTTATCAGTTCTTTCTCCACCACCCCCCACCCGCCCCCAGCCCGTGTCTCCTTGCTACCATTAAGTTTCTGGACATTGACTTAAGAACTGTTAGGAAAAGGTAAAGGACCCCTGCCTATCCTCTCCAACCACCAAGGTGGAGGGACCTAGTAGGACGCCCTCGACCCACCTTGCAGTCGAAATGTTCGGTTTTCTACTCAGGACTTAGGTGACTGTTGTGAGGGGGCGTGGCTTTTCACCATCAGGCCAGGAAGAGCACCTGTTGCCGTAAGCTCAGTGAAGTGGGGCCCTCCCAGACCTGCCGTGCAGTTTATCCTCCGAGAATGGAATTAGAAATGAAGACCCAGCCAGCTATTGGTGGGATGACGGAACTGGGGATTGCGCTGATTGATCTGGGACCGTGGCTGGATTGTGATGGAACGAAGACTGCTGATGTTCAATGCTTTGGGCCCAGGATATACTTGAGAAAAAGCACTAGTGGCTTGTGTTCAGGGAGAGGAGCTGGCAGTTTTTAACCACTTCTGAGGAAGCCGTGTTCTAACCTGCGGAGAGTATTGCGATTCTGTGAGAGGGCCTCTGCAGAGCCACTGCAGCGTCCGGCTTGGTCCTCCTGTGCCTTCAGTACCCAGCCAGGCTCTCTGGGTCCAGGGTGACTCGCAAAGAAACTGGCCTTCAGCCGGAGAAAACACGGGGTGGAGACTCTCACTTACGTTAACGCCTTCTCGTAATGCCTGAAAGGCAGGTTGCCAGCACAGTGAGTTTCCCAGCCTGCTCCCCCACCCACACTTGGAAATCGAGGGAGCACGATCGCTGTCTGACTTCACATGTTAGTAGAGAATCAGAGCAGAGCTGAGAGTATATTGGTCAGCATCATAGAAAAGCAGACAAAGGTTGCTGAGCCATGAGAGGGCCAGGTATCCAGTTTTGTTAACTCGGGAATTTCTTCTTAACCTGTTTTTTAGCTTAGTGCCATTATGTCATTTTGATTTGTATTCAAGTACTCTTCAAGTATCTTTGTGATGAAGGTTTGGTTACTTGTAGAGATCTGCCTGCACGGTGAAAATGCCAGTGTGAATGTTCTAGCTACCGAACATTGTTTTTTGTTGAAAAACTGACTTTCTGTTGTCTACCTCAGGCCTTGTGCGTTTGGGTTATCTCGAGCCAGTCACCACAGAGGGTCTCTAGGGTCTGCAAAATAGAGGCCAAATCCAGGGACCAGGCCCCAGTAATGGAAGTTGTACCAAAATGCCTGTGGTACTTGACGGCCTGTTGGTCAAATAGGAAGTGTGAGTGTGTGATGTTAGAACCTCCCTAGTTGCTGCTGTATCAAACACTACACACTTGACAAGCGTTTTCGTTCCCCGCCCTCGGACAGAACAACATTCCTAATTGTTTGAAGGCAACCAGTGCAAAGGCTGCTACACTTCTGTCATGATCTTTAGCAGATATGGACGGGACTGGATCCCGGGGCACTGTCAGCACTTCTCTCCCTCTTGTGCTCCCCGGTTTGTCCTCTGCTCCCACGTAGGCCTAAAAGCCACCCCACTCCGTAGTGCCTGCGCCTCACCACGATATTGAGGACGCTGAGGACACCCAAGGGTACTCTGCACAGTTTGGCTGTGGAGACTTGAGCAAGCCCTCAAGTCCCCTGCACCCTGGACTTCTCCTGGGTTGTACTTTTCTGGGGACAGCGTACCTTGGACAAAGCCGAGCTGACAACTCACGTTTATTAGTCTCCTACCTGAGTCAGTCACTTCGCCAAATTCTTCACCTGTGGTAACTCATTTTGATTGTTACAACATCTCAGCACCATTATTCCCATTTTAATGATGAGGAAACTGAGTCATAGAGGATACAGACTTGCCCAAAGGAGAGCTAGGATTTCCACACCCCCTCCCCAAGTCGGGCCTGCCCTCCAAGTGCTTGTTATATACCTCCGTGGGTGTCAGCCCAGATGACTCCACCCATCCACCACCTGCAGCTTGAGATGTTCACTATTAGAGCTCCATCCTTTTGGTTCAAAACGTTGGTACCTACGTAGATGTTCCCTGGGAGGAGTGTTTCTTTCTGAGTAAGGGGCTTTGTTGAAAGGGGGGGTTAGAGAGAGCAAGACGGCCCTCGAGTGCACTGGCAGGAAGCAAAGATAAGACTTGAATTTAAGTTTGATGGGCCTCCTCCTTTAGCAGCCCAACCTGTAGCAAATCTAGTTTAGCCTGCATGACAGGGAGACGGTTCTCTTCCCACCCTCACCGTTTGCAAGTGGCCGGAGCTGGGAATGGCAGTACAAGAGTGTAGCCAAAGGGAGGGGCTGAGAAAAGGAGGCCTTTTTTTCAGTTTTGAGTTGAGTATCCAGACAGAGGCAAATCATTTTAACTTTTTATTAAAGTGTAACTATAGAAACACATCAATGATTTTTCACAAATGGAACACGTGCATACAATCAGCACCCCAGAAGCCCCCCATCAGATTCCCTTCCAGTTAACTACCTCTCCAAGGGAAACCACTATCCTGAGTTCTAAGAGCATAGATTAGTTCTGTCTGGTTTGGGATGATACATAAATGGAATTATGCATTCTTTGTATCTGGTTTCATTTCACCCATATTATGTTTGTGAGATTTTTGTTGCATGTATTTGTACATGGTTTTTCATTCTCATGGTTGTATAATATTCCATTGTGTGAATAAACCACATACTATTTATCTGACGGCTGTTTGGTTCGTTTACCATTTGGAAGCAAGTACTGATCCAGATACTCTAGTACATGAATTTTGGTGCACCCAGGTACGTACTTCTGCCTAGGAATGTGCTACAATTTGAATGTTTATCCTTCCAAATCTTATGTTGAAATTTGATCCCCAGTGTTGCAGATGGGACCTAGTGGGAGGTGTTTGGGTCATGGGGGTGGGTCCCTGATGAATAGATTAATGCCTCACGGTGGTGGGAGTGTGAGTTCTTGCTCATGTCCCAGAGACAAGTTAATTTTTTTCCGATTAACAACAATGACACCTGGTGGTTTAAAAGAGCTTGGCACCTCCCCCATCTTTTGCTTTCTCTCGCCATGTGATCTCTACACACCAGCTCTCCTTTGCCTTCCACCATGAGTGGAAGCAGCCTGAGGCCCTCATCAGAAGCAAATATTGCAGGATCTCTCCGGGCCTTTGTCTTCTGTGCCTACGTGTCCGCGGCTCAGTTACCCTCTACTGCTCCTTTGCCTTTGCCCTGTCACCCTGTTACCTGCAAGGGTAGGGAAGATAGCAGTACACTCGAGAACCAGGAAGTGGAAACAGGAATACCAGAGCCTTAAAGATCAGTACAATGATGTTTGGAGAAATCTAAAAGAGTTGGGGAGGGAGCTAAGCTGGCTGACTAGATGCGGCCAGGAAGAGCATCTCTCACCAAGAGACCAGACCATCAAGAAAACTGACACACTGGCCGGGCGCGGTGGCTCAAGCCTGTAATCCCAGCACTTTGGGAGGCCGAGACGGGCGGATCACGAGGTCAGGAGATCAAGACCATCCTGGCTAATACGGTGAAACCTCGTCTCTACTAAAAATACAAAAAACTAGCCGGGCGAGGTGGCGGGCGCCTGTGGTCCCAGCTACTCGGGAGGCTGAGGCAGGAGAATGGCGGGAACCCGGGAGGCGGAGCTTGCAGTGAGCTGAGATCCGGCCACTGCACTCCAGCCTTGGCGACAGAGCGAGACTCTGTCTCAAAAAAAAAAAAAAAGAAAAAGAAAACTGACACACTCTGAGCAGATCTTTGGAAGGAAGGTGTTGAGAGTGGACAGTGGGAAAATACAGACGCTGGGCTCAAGGGGAAGGAAGCGGGGAACCCTGCCCAGGACCGGTGAGCACTAGGATTTGTTCCTGGTCCTCAGTGGCTCCTGGGGAAGGGGTGAGTTAAACAGACGAGTGACCCACTCTTACCATGGACCTCCGGAATCCTGGCTGCAGGAAACCCCACAACCCCATGGACATTTAAGCTGACAGGGAGAGTTGTTTGGAGCGGTGGCAGGGAAGGGACTCCAGCCTTTGCAGAACCCAGAGGGTTTGGCACTGGAATGGCTACAGTGGAGTACAACCAAGGACACCCATCCCCTAGGACTCACCACACTCCTCTGGGTGACTTTGGCTTTGTCAAGTGTCAGACCTGGAAAGAGCAGGGTGGTCTTGCCCTTGGGACAAGGCCAGTCTACCTGAGTGCCCCTGCTCCCTTAATCTGGCCTTTCTGGGGGTCCCTGCCTGGCCGTGGCCGTTTGCAGCACAGCCACAGATGCCCAACTAGGGTGCCCTCCAGTGGCAGCCAAAATAGCTCATTTACAGGCAGACCATACCTAACTGCCACAGAGCTCCAGCAGACTGGCCCCTACCGGTGAACACCCACCCACCCACAGCCTCTTCCCACTGCAATCTCCCATGCACCACTTTGCTGGCACCCACCGGCAGTCTCACCATCCTGCTCCCACCAGTACCCTAACTCTGCTGACACACGTACACCCCACTGCACTGCTGCTTACACCACAGTTAAACCCTCAATGGCATCAAAGAAGATAAAAGCAGGCTGGGCACGGTGGCTTACACCTATAATCCCGGCACTTTGCGAGGCTGAGGTGGGCAGATCACGAGATCAGGAGTTCAAGACCAGCCTGACCAACATGGTGAAACCCCATCTCTACTAAAAATACAAAATTAGCTGGGCATGGTGGCGCACACCTGTAACTGCAACATTAACTGAAAAGTCCAAAGTTCAATGTCTCATCTGGGACAAAGCAAGTTCCTTCCAATGTTATGCCCAGACCGTTTATTCCCCGAAGAAGACCACCAGAGTCCAGAGTCAAAGCTAAGCAGCAAGGATCTTTATTACAGGTTCGAACCTGGAACTCTCCCTCGCTCGTGAAACGAGACGGGCAGGAGAGCTCCCCCACTGAGCTCCGAGCAGTGTTATATAGTCTAAGTGGGCATAGAGTTATTATACAAATCAGATATATGATTGGCTAGTGTTTGAACAAGGCGATTTGGCTAACTATGATTGGTTCCCGCCATTTCTGATATTTTGGTTCAAACTTTGAGGCGGGAGAGCAGGTTTATGGCAGCAAGAGTTTATCTTACTTAAACACGTCTTGTGACCTTGCCTCAGAACTTACAAAATCTCTGGTATGTGCAAAACAAAATCTCTGGTACGTGCAGAAAACCAGGTACTCACAGAACTTACGAAATCTCTGGTATGTGCAAAGATTAGAGAGCAGAACAAGGGTGTAGCGGGTGGGGGGCGGGTACACATCTATCTTTGTGTCCTTTCATTAACAGTAAGCCTGTAAAATAAAAAACAAGCTATTTACTTCCAAGATACAATGGTGGGTATAGGCACTGGATAAACACTCCTGTTCTAAAAGGGAAGATCTGGCCAAAAGAAACGGGGCTACAAGCCCCACACAAGTCTGAAGCCAAGCAGGGCAGTCATTAAATCACAAAGCTCCAAAGCAATCTCCTCTGACTGCGTTTCCTACATCCAGGGCACAGTGGTGCGAGAGGCGGGCTCCTGTATGAGTCCGATTCTTACACTGCTATAAAGATACTACCTAAGACTGGGTAATTTATAAACAAAAGAGGTTTAATTGACTCACAGCTGGGCATGGCTGGAGAGACCTCAGGAAACTTACAATAATGGCAGAAAGTGAAGGGGAAGCAAGGTGTATCTTACTTAGTGGCAGGAGGGACAGCGTAAGTGGGAACTGCCAAACACTTTTAAGCCATGGGCTCCTGTGAGAACTCACTCACTATCATCAGAACAGCAGGGGGGAAACTGCTTCCATGATCTAATCACCTCCCACCAGGTCCCTCCCTCGACGTGTTGGGATTACAATTCAAGATGCTGCTCTCGCAGGCAGGAGTTGAGTGCCTGTGACTTTTCCAGGCACAGAGTGCAAATTGCTGGTGGATCTGTGATTCTTGGGTCTGGAGGATGGTGGCCCCCTTCTGACAGCTCCATTAGACAGTGCCCAGTGGAATCTCAGTGTGGGGACTCTAATCCCACATTTTCCCTCGTCACTGCCCTAGTAGAGGTTCTCTGTGAGAGTTCTGCCCTTGCAGCAGGCTTCTGCCCGGACACTGAGGCTTTTTGATACATCCTCTGAAATCAAGGTGGAGGCTGCCAAGCCTCAATCACTCTCACATTCTGTGCACCTGCAGGCTTAACACCACATGAAAGCCATAAAGGTTTACGGCTTGCATTCTCCAAAGTGGCAGCCTGAACTCCTGGCCCCTTTACACCCTTGCTGGAGCTGCAGTCACCTGGATGCAGGTAGCAGTGTCCTGAGATTTCACAGTACAGCAATGACCTGACCCTGGCCTATGAAACCATTCAGCCCTGCTAGGCCTCAGGGTTTGTGATGATGGGGGCTGCTGCCAAGGTCTCTGAAATGCCTTAAGGCCTTTTCCTTATTTTCTCGGATATTAGCACTTTACTCCCTTTTAGTAATGCAAATTTCTCTAGCAAGTGGTTGCTCCACAATCTGCTTGAATTCCTCTTTCAGAAATTCCTCTCTGTCTTAGAAATTCCTTCCACCGGATATCCTAAATCTTTTCCACAGATCCTTAAGGGCATGAATGCAATGCAGGCAGGTTCTTTGCTAAGGCCTAATATGCATGACCTTTTCTCCACTTCCCAATAAATTTCCTATTTCCATATGAGACGTTGTCAGCCTGGAGTTCACTGTTCATCTCACTATCAGCATTTTGGTCACAACCATTTTGCCAGTACCCAAGAAGTTGAAAACTTTCGCTCACCTTCCTGAGCCCTCGAAACTCTTCCACCTTCTGCCCTGTAGCTAGTTCCGGAATCACTTCCATTTTAAGGTATCTTATAGCAATGTCCCACTCCTTGATACCAATTTTTTATGTTAGGCCTTTCTTGAATTGCAATAAATACCTGAGATGGGGCAATTTATTTTAAAAGAGGTTTAATTGGCTCACAGTTACGCAGACTGTGCAGAGATCATGGCAATGGTATCTGCTCAGCTTCTGGGGAAACCTCAGGGAGCTTTCAATCATGGCAGAAGGCAAAGTGAGAGCTGGCACATCGTATGGCACAAGCAGGAGCAAGAGAGAGAGAGTGGTGGGTGGGGAGGCGTCCCACACTTTTTAAACTACCAGATCTTTTTTTTTTTTTTTTTTTTTTTTTGAGTTGGAGCTTTGCTCTTGTTGCCCAGGCTGGAGTGCAATGGTGCGATCTCGGCTCACTGCATTCTCCGCCTCCTGGGTTCAAGCGATTCTCCTGCCTCAGCCTCCTGAGTAGCTGGGATTACAGGCACGCGCCACCATGCCTGGCTAATTTTTGTATTTTTAGTAGAGACGGAGTTTCACCATGTTGGTCAGGTTGCTCTCAAACTCCTGACCTCAGGTGATCCACCCGCCTCAGCCTCCCAAAGTGCTGGGATTACAGGCATGAGCCACCAAGCTTGGCTTAAACTACCAGATCTTATGTGAACTTAGGACGAGAGCTCACTTATCACCAAAGGGATGGCCCAAGCCATTCATAAGGGATCTGCTCTTATGATTCAATCACCACTTATCAGGCCCCATCTCCACCACTGGGGATTACAATTCAATGTGAGATTTGGGTGGGGCAAATATCCGAACTATATCACTTTCCCTCATCAACCATGGCTTCTCAAATATAAAAGCAGATTTCCAACCACCCTTATTGAAGGGATGGCCTGCCCCTCCACACCTGTGGGTGTTTCTCGTTAGGTGGAACGAGAGACTTGAGAAAAGAAATGAGACACAGAGACAAAGTATAGAGAAAGAAAAGGTGGGCCCAGGGGACCGGCGCTCAGCATACAGAGGACCCGCACCGGCACCGGTCTCTGAGTTCCCTCAGTATTTATTGATAATTATCTTTACCATCTTAGAAAAAGGGAAGTGGCAGGATAATAGGATCATTGTAGGGAGAAGGTCAGCAGTAAGATATATGAATAAAGATCTCTGTGACGTAAGGTTAAGGAAAAGTGCTGTGCCTTGATATGCATATACAGGCATCTTCATAAACCTTTTTAGTGCATAAAGAGCAGCATTGCGCTAGCAAGTCCCACCTTTCGCCCTAACGCGGTTTTCTCCTTTCTCAGTAAACAGAACATACAATCGGGTTTTACTCCAAGATGCTCCATTGGCCAGGGATGGGCAGGAGACAGATGCTTTTCTCTATCTCAACTGCCCAGAGGCCCTCTTTCCTCTTACACTAGTCCTCCTCAGCACAAACCCTTCACAGGTGTCAGGCTGGGGGATGATCAGGTCTTTCCCTTCCCACGAGGCCATATTTCAGACTATCACATGGGGAGAAACCTTGGACAATACCTAGCTTTCCTAGGCAGAGGTCCCTGGGAACTTTGGCAGTGTATGCGTCCCTGGGTACTTGAGATTAAGAGAATGGTGATGACTTTTAACCAGCACACTGCCTTCAGGCACTTGTTTAACAAAGCACACCCTGCACAGCCCAAAATCCGTTAAACCTTGAGCCACCACAGCACATGTCTCTTGCAAGGACAAGGTTGGGGGTAGGGTCAGAGATTAACAGCATCTCAAATACAGAACAAAATGGAGTCTCTTATGTCTACTTCTTTCTATACGGACACAGTAACAGTCTGATCTCTCTTTCTTTTCCCCACACCTTATCAGTGGGATACAACTTACTTTGTAAAAGCAAACACTCGGGGAGTAGTCAGCAAAGAGCAATTGGCCACTTACATGAAGGTTAGGTGTCAGAAGGTAATAAGCCTGCAGAAATAAGTGTAAGGCAGAAATGTCACAGTGTGGCTTGTAACTCTTTTTTTCTTTGAGACGGAGTCTCACTCTGTCACCAGGCTGGAGTGCAGTGGCGTGATCTCAGCTCACTGCAACCTCCGCCTCCTGGGTTCAAGCGATTCTCCTGCCTCAGCCTCCTGAGTAGCTGGGATTACAGTCGCTCATCACCATGCCTGGCTAATTTTTTGTATTTTTAGTAGAGACGGGGTTTCACCATGGCCAGGGTGGTCTTGAACTAATGACCTCTGGTGATCCGCCCGCCTCAGCCTCTCAAAGTGCTGGGATTACAGGCGTGAGCCACCAAGCCCTGCAGCTTTTCTCCAGACAGCTTTTCATATAATTTATAACTATTAATTTTTCTAGCAATGGCAATCCAATCATACCAGTAAATTGAATTGAATTCTTAACAGCTTCTTCCTAACATTTCTTTCTTTCTTTCTTTTTGGCATGTGTCACTTCTCCTAAACTGGTAATAAAATGAAGTTACCTCTATATGCAAATCCATTGCTCTTCTCACAAAAGTGAATATATCACTGTTGATCACATGGTAAATCTTTTCACTATTCTTTTTCTTTTTTTTTTTTTTAAGAGATAAGGTCTTGCTCTGTCACCTAGGCTGGAGCACAGTGGTACAATCATAGATCACTGCAGCCTTGAACTTCTCAGCTCAAGCAATCCTCTTGCCTCAGCCTCCCAAGTAGCCAGGACTACAGGCACATGCCCTCACACCTAGCTAATTCAAAAACTTTTTTGTATAGACAGGGATCTTGCTATGTTATCCAGGCATGTTGCAAACTTCTGGCCTCAAGCTATGCTCCCACCTCAGCAGTTGAAAGCACTGGGATTACAGCCATAAGCCACTGTGCTAGGCCTTTTGCATTATGTGATGATAATAGTGATAGCTAATATTTTAAAGCAGTTACCATTAACTACATTATCTTTCCAGCATTAATACAAAATAACTACTGTATTATTATTATTTTCTTTTTTTGTTTTGTTTTGTTTTCTTTTTGAGACGGAGTCTCGCTCTGTCCCCCAGGCTGGAGTGCAGTGGCGTGATCTCTGCTCACTGCAAGCTCCGCCTCTTGGGTTCACGCTATTCTCCTGCCTCAGCCTCCTGAATAGCTGGGACTACAGGCGCCTGCCACCATGCATGGCTAATTTTTTTTTTTAGTAGAGATGGGGTTTCACCGTGTTAGCCAGGATGGTCTCAATCTCCTGACCTCCTGATCCGCCCACCTCGGCCTCCCAAAGGGCTGGGATTACAGGCGTGAGCCACCATGCCTGGCCTATTATTATTTTCTTAATCATGATGATGAAAAAAGCAAAGTTGAATGTTTCTAAAAAACACACAGGTGGCCGGGCGCAGTGGGTCACTCCTGTAATCCTAGCGTTTTGGGAGGCCGAGAGTGGATCATGAGGTCAGGAGTTCAAGACTAGCCTGGCCAAGATGGTGAAACCCTGTCTTTACTAAAAATACAAAAATTAGCCAGGCGTGGTGGCAGGTGCCTGTAATCCTAGATACTTGGGAGGCTGAGGCAGGAGAATCGCTTGAACCTGGGGGGCAGAGGTTGCAGTGAGCCGAGATTGCACCACTGCACTCCAGCCTGGATGACAGAGTGAGACTCCGTCTCAAAAAACCGAAACCAAAAACTAACAAACAAAAAACCCACATGGGCTAACAAGAAGAGTAAATAAAAATTACCCATAGCTCACACATACAGCTTAACTAGGAGACAGAATACTATAAACTACAATTTCCATTGAAGTAGTTGGGGGTTGGTTTAGGGTAAATAGAAATAGCTCTAGAGTCTACACCAGAGCAGTTTCAGAAGGAGGCAGCACATAAAATAGAGAGGGCAGTAATAAAATTACCATCGGAAATTGAGAGTGCCACCCTGAGTGGACAAATGATGAAAACAATAAATTTTTCCTGTGGACTCATGAAAACAGCTATTATCTGGCAAGCCCAGCAGGTGGTCCAAGGCACAGAATGACCACTGGTAAATTTAGATAGTGGCAACGTATAAAGAAAGTCGTCAGAATGATTTAATAAAAAGACTTAGTGGAGGTGGAGTAGAAAGCAGGTTTGAGGCAGGGCATGGTGGCTCACGCCTATAATCCCAGCACTTGGGGAGGCTGAGGTGGGCAGATGACAAGGTCAGGAGTTCGGGACCAGCCTGGCCAACATGGTGAAACCCTGTCGCTACTAAAAATACAAAAATTAGCTGGACATGGTGGCGTGCAGCTGTAATCCCAGGTACTCAGGAGGCTGAGACAGGAGAATTGCTTGAACCAGGGAGGTGGAGGTTGCAGTGAGCCGAGATCGCACCATTGCACTCCAGCTCTGGGTGACAGAGAGACTCCGTCTCAGAGGTGGGGGTGGGGGGAGGGGGGAAGAAAGAAAAAAAAAAGAAAATAGGTTTGATTGTTGGAGAAGATTTCAAGAGGTAACATTTGAGCTCAGACCCAAATAATCACATAAGGCAAGAACGCCCCAGTCTAGGAGAATAGCATATGCAAAAGCTTAAGTCAAGAATAAGACTTCAATTTCAGAAAATGAAAGTAACTTATTTGAGTTAATTGAGTAAAGTGATGTGTTATATAACGGACGCATAGAGATAGGCAGAGACCAGGTAACGTAAGACCCTGTAGGTGGAGGAGAAAATCTGGATATTTTTCTAAAGTCAATGGAAAACCACAAAGGGTTTATGATATATGAATGTAATCATCCATTCTAAGTTTTTGGTAACCAAAGCAGCAGGATATTTGTATAAAAATAGATACATTGACCAACGGATCAGAATGGAGAACTGAGAAACAAAGCCACGTGTTTACAGTCAACTGATCTTCAACAAAGCCGGCAAGAACTTACACTGGGGAAAGGACACCCTCTTCAATATGGTGCTGAGGAAATCGGAGAGCGAGTTGCAGAAGAATGACCCTGGACCCTTCTCTCTCATCACATACAAACATCAACTCAAGATGGATTAAAAACTTAAATGTAAGAACTGGAACTATAAAAATACTAAAACCTAGGAAAAACTCTTTTGGACATTGGTCTAGGCAAAGAATTCATGACTAAGACCTCAAAAGCACAGACAACAAAAACAAAGATAGACAAATGGGACTTAATTAAACTAAAAAGCCTCTGCACACAAAAAGAAATAACAGAGTAAGAGAGAATGTGTTGAATGGGAGAAAATATTTGCAAACTATTCATTCAACAGGGTACTAATATCCAGAATATACAACAAGAAACTCAACAGGAATCCCATTAAAAAGTGGGCAAAGGGGTCCGGGAGTGGTGGCTCACGCCTATAATCCCAGCACTTTGGGAGGCCGAGGCAGGTGAATCGCGAGGTCAGGAGGTCGAGACCATTCTGGCTAAAACGGTGAAGCCTCATTTCTACTAAAAATACAAAAAATTAGCTGGGCTGGTGGTGGGCACCTGTGGCTCCAGCTACCCGGGAGGCTGAGGCAGGAGAATTGCTTGAACCCGTGAGGCAGAGCTTGCAGTGAGCTTAGATCACGTCACTGCACTCCAGCCTGGGCGACAGAGCGAGACTTTGTCTCAAAAAAAAAAAAAAAAAAAAAAAAAGAAGACATACAACTGACCAACAGGTATGTGAACAAATGCTCAACATCACTATCAAAGAAATGCAAATGTCAATAAATTTTAAAGTATTAAAATCATGTACAATATTTTTTCTACCACAATAGAAATTTATAAAAGAAGCACATTTGGGAAATCCAGAAATATTTGGAAATTAATACACTTTTATTTTCATGGACCAAGAAAGAAATCACAAAATATATTAAGTGGGATGAAAAAAACACATCAAGACATATGGGATGCATACTTAGAGGGAAATTTATAGCTACAAAGACATATTAGAAAATAAAGATGTCACATCAATAAACGAAGCTTTCACTCTAACTGGGAAAAAAAACTAAACTCAAGACAAGAAGAAAGAAGCAAATAATGAAGATTAGAATGAAAAATCAATGAAATAGATAACAGAGAAGCAATAGAGAAAGTGGGTGAAATTAAAAAATAGTTTTTTAAAAAATTCAACAAAACTGACAAATCTTTAGCTAGACTGATCAAGAAAAAAAAAGACAAATTAGTAAAATGAGAAAGGAGACGACTTCACTATCAAATTTATAAAAATTAAGGGACTATAGTGGAAAAACATGAACATATTTAGGTCAACAAACTGGACAACTTAGACTGAACAGACTAATTTCTTCAAAGACAAAAATAACCACAAAATACTAAAAATGACTCAAGAAGAACGAGAAATTCTGACTAGTAAAAAAATGTAATTAATGCCTTAAAATCTCACAAAAAAAGCCCAGGTCCAGGTGGTTTCACTGGTGATTTCTCTCAAACATTTAGAGAAATAATACTAACCCTTTATAAACTCTTCCAGAATATAAAGGAGAAGGGAACAATTCCCAGCTTGTTCTATGAGGATAGTATTTGCATGTCAGAGGCAAAAAAGGGCATTATTTTTTTAAAACCTACGGACAAACATTTCTTACAAACATAGATGCACAGATCCTCAACAAGTCACTAACAAGCAGAATACAGCAGCATATACAAAGATTTGTATACTATGATCAAGTGGGACTTATTCCATAGTGCAAAGGTGACTTTGCACTGAAAAGTAATATATTGCACTGTACTAATAGAATGAAGGACAAAACCACGCAATCATCTCAATAGATGAAGCATTTTTACAAAATCCAACATCCCTTCATGATGACGCTCAATAAAACTGGAATACAAGGGAGCCTCTTTACTCTGATCAAAGCATCTACAAAACCTACAGCTAACATCATAACCAAAGATGAAAGAAAAGAAGAAACAAGGCAAGGATGTTCAATCTCACCACTCCTATTTAACATTGTACTGCAGGTTCTAGCCAGTGTAATCAAGCAAGAAAATGAGATATGTATAGACAATCCTTGGAAATTCACGAAATTATGAGTTCAGCAAAGTTATGTGATACAAAATCAATATGTAAAAGTAGTTGTATTTCTATGTCTTAGCAATGAACAAATTAAAGATGAAACAGAGAAAAAATTTAATTGACAACAATAATAATGCAGGAATTAATGTAGCAAACAAAGTGTAAGGCTTGTACACTGACACTATAAAAAGTACTGCTGAGGGAATTAAAGATCTAAGTAAGTGGAGGGATCTTTCATGGTCATGGATTGGAATGCTCAGTGTTAAGATGTCAGTTCTCCTCCAAGTAATCTGTGGATTTGACACAATCCCCATAGAAACTTCAGCAATTTTTTTTTTTTGCAGAAATTAACAACCTGATCTTAAAATTTATAAACTGATGCGAAGGACTCAGCATAGTCAAAACAATTCATAAAAGGAACAAAGTGGAAGAACTCATACTTCTTGATTTTAAAAAATTACTACAATTCCACAATAAGACAATGAGTGTGGTATTGGAATAAAGACAGACATACAGATCAATAGAATGAAATGTAAAATAAACCCTTATACTTACGTCCATTGATTCTCAAGAGAGGTGCCAATACATGTAGGGAAATAATAGTCTTTTTGACAAATAATGATCAAACAGCTTTAAACCTTACCTCACACTATATGCAAAAATTATTCCAAATGGATTTAAAACCTAGTTTAGGAACTGAAACCATAGGATCATTAGAAGAAAACACAGAAAAATCTTCATGACCTTGGGTTAATGAAAGGTGTTTTGGATATGACACTAAAAGAATACATTAGAAAAAAAAATTGACAAATTGGACTTTGTCAAAATTTAAAACTTTGTGCATCAGAAAAGGTCATTAAGAAAATAAATAGACAATCTGCATAATGGTAAAAAAATGTGCAAATAATAGTTATGACAAAAGTCTTCTATTCAGAATATACAAAGAACATTTACAAGTCAATAATAAGGCAAACGATCTTGTTTACAAATAGCCAAAATATTTAAATAGACATTTCACAAAAGGTGTGAATAGCTAAAAGGCACAGTCAACATCATTAGTCATTCAGAGATTCAAATTCAAACACAACACAATATCACTTTTCACCCATTAAAATGGCATAATCAAAATAAACAGACAATAATAAGTATTGGAGAATATATAGAGAAAAAGGAGCCCTCGGCTGAGTGCAGTGGTCAAGCCTGTAATCCCTGCACTTTGGGAGGCTGAGGCTGGCGGATCATGAGGTCAGGAGGTCGAGACCAGCCTGGCCAACATGGTGAAACCCCATCTTTACTAAAAATACAAAAAATAGCTGGGCACGGTGGCGGGCGTCTGTAATCCCAGCTACTCAGGAAGCTGAGGCAGGAGAATCGTTTGAACCCAGGAGGCAGAGGTTGCAGTGAGCCCAGATCGCGCCATTGCACTCCAGCCCAGGTGACAGGGCAAGACTTCATCTCAAAAAAAAAAAAAGAAGAAGAAGAAAAAGAAAAAGGAGCTCTCATACCCTGCTGGTGGGAATGTAGAACGGCACAGCCACCACTTTGGAAAGCAGTTTAACATTTTCTTAAAATGTTAAGCATAAATTTACCATATGACCCAGCAATTCCACTGCTAGATATCTACCCAAAGAAAATGAGAACGTATGTCCACACAAAGACTTGTTTAGGAATCATAACAGCTAAAAGCATTATTCACAACAGCTAAATGCACATGTCCATCAAGTGGTGAATGGATAAACAAAACATGATATATCCTTAGAATGGAATATCATTAAATAATAAAAAGGAACTAACTTGTTATCCATGCTATAGCATGGGTGAACCTCGAAAACATGCTAAATGAAAAAAGTCAGATTTAGAACATTACATATAGTATGATTTCTATGTACAGGAAATGTCCGGAAAAGACAAGTCTACGGAGTAGATATCAACAAACATTTGCCATAAAGGGCAATATAGTCAATATTTTAGGTTCTGTTGGCCATAAAACAAAGCTCTGTTACAACTATTCAACTCTGCATTTTTCAGGAGAAAGCAGCCACAACGTATATATAAATGAATGGGCAGAACTGTGTCCCCATAAAACTACAGTTGATCCTTGAACAACACAGTTTGAACTGTATGGGTCCACTTATATAGGAATTTTCTTTCACCTCTGCTACTCCTAAGGCAGCAAGATCAACCCCTCCACTTCCTTCTCTTCCTCAGTCTGCTCTATATGGAGATGACAAGGATAAAGACTTTTATGATAATTCATTTCCACTTCTTTATGATAGTACATACTATTATGAATAGTAAATATATTTTCTCTTCTTAATGATTTTCTTTATGTTTTCTCTAGCTTACTTTATTTAAGAATGTAATAGATAATACATATAACATGCAAAGTATATGTTAATCAACTATTTATTTTATTAGTAAGACTTCCAGTCAACAGTAGGTTATTCGTAGTTATGTTTGTGGGGAGTCAAGTTATATATGGATTTTTGACTGTGCATGGGGTTGATGTCCCTAACCCCGGTGTTGTTCAAGGGTCAAGTGTATTTATAAACACAGGCCACAGGCTGGATTTGGTCCATGACAGTAGTTTGCAGACCCCTGCTATAGAAGAAAAAGTACATTAATGGTTGCCTGGAGCTGGGTGGGGGTGAGGAGGGTGACAACTGCAAGTAACTGAAAAAGGTGAAGGGGAATATTTTGCAGATAACAGGAGTCTGCAAACTACTATTAAAGAAGAGGAAGAGGAGAAAAGTCAAAGAAGAATATGCAGCAGAGAGGATTCTGTGAAGACAATGGAGTAGGGAGCACCAGGAGTAATCTCACATGCCCAGGGAAAGGCACGGGCTCAGAAAAGACCTAAGAAATCTTTAAGTTTACACCTCAAGCTAATCCTTGGCACAGAGGCAGCCTACAATAATAAGAATCAATACACAGGCCGGGCTAGGTGGCTCAAGCCTGTAATCCCAGCACTTTGGGAGGCCGAGACGGGCGGATCACGAGGTCAGGAGATCGAGACCATCCTGGCTAACACGGTGAAACCCCGTCTCTACTAAAAATACAAAAAACTAGCCGGGCGAGGTGGCGGCGCCTGTAGTCCCAGCTACTCGGGAGGATGAGGCAGGAGAATGGCGTGAACCCGGGAGGCGGAGCTTGCAGTGAGCTGAGATCCGGCCACTGCACTCCAGCCTGGGCGACAGAGCCAGACTCCGTCTCAAAAAAAAAAAAAAAAAAAAAAATTTGATTCAATGTGTACTGGAAAAAAAAAAAAAGGATTCAATGCGTATTGGGAAAAAAAAAAAACCCATAGCCTGCACTATCTTTTCAGCCTTTGCTTGAAAATACTGGGCTGCAAAGGGGCTCGCTCAGGGAAGCTCCGTTCGTAAGTTCTTTGACAGGATGAAGGAAAAGGAAAGCTGCTGTCGGAAGCTCCGCCGCTGGGGATCTGCGCGGACGGGACCGGCGCAGGTGCAGCTCCTCGGCGCAGGTGCAGCTCCTCGGCGCAGGTGCAGCTCCTCGGCGCAGGTGCAGCTCCTCGGCGCAGGTGCAGCTCCTCGGCGCAGGGGCCTCGCGTTGCAGCCGCGCCGGGAGATTCCCGACGTCGGAGCAGAGGTCTGGCTGCCTAATGGCCACGGCCTCCCACACCTGCAGCGGAGACGGTTCTAACTTTGCGGGTGAGGCGGCGCCCGAAAGCCTGGGCGGGTTTGGCTTCGTCTGTTTCACCTGCGGGGTGTGGATCTGCTCTTCCCACGGCTTCCCCGCGGCCCCGCGCTGATTCCAAGTGGAGCCTCTTTGTGGGAACTTTGCTCCTTCGCGCACATCTTGCGCTGTCTGGACACTGAAATCACGTTCGTTCCGAAGCGCGTAGGGGCATCAACAGCTTGGGGAAAGGACCGTACTGCTTAGGATGAACCCCACGGCAGCACAAGGGACCGGACTCAGACAAGCCTAAGAAGAGGAATTAATTCTCCCCTAAGCCGCGGGTGGGCCAGAGGGAGAAGGCCCCTCCGAGCTGGCCGGTTCAGAAGTGAGTCGGGTTCCCAGGTGGCGTCCAGTCCTCTGCTCCATGCCACCATGGCCCAAGTGCACGCTGGAGGAGGACGGCTTCGTAGTCCCTGGAGTTGTGCGCACGCTTGGTGACTCCCAGAGGAAGAAGAGGACTGTCATCCTATAGCTCTGAGAAGGAACCATCCCCAGAACCCCTCAGCAGGCTCCCTGAATTGATCAGAATCAGCAAAACCTTGTGGGTGCCTGGCTTTCTCGGCGGTGGGCGGTGGTGGGGGAAATGGATCCCTGAACACAGCCTAGAAGCTGGAAGGAAAATGCGGGGAACCCATAACCCCCCAAAAAGAGCAGACTGAGACGCTGCTGTGGAAGGTTCCTGTCCTGAAGCTAATAGGATCAGTGCACTTGATTTCCATCTCGTTCTCACGGCCTTTTATGCACATCACTGGGCAAGACGAAGCCTGTGAAGAAGGAAGATCTCCATGGCTGCCCTCAGTGTGGAATGCGTTCCTCACACCCTTACAAACAGCTTTCAAGTAGTCAGCCTGTGGAGGTGGAGCAGGTACGGTTAGATCTGAGCAGATCTGTTTTGGGGGCATGTGCACTTACGTTGTTCTGCCGACCCTGAATGCAAGAACACCTGCTCTGATGTGTGCATCGTTTGTCGCAGGCGTTGTCCTTTAATATCTGAGACGTGTGGCAAAGCATCATCTCATGTCAGGATGTGCCCTTAGGTCCTTATGAATGGCTACGCTTGGTTCAGCCAAGAGGTTTATTTGGAAAGTGTCAACATGAGCTTTGTTTTTGGCAATTTGTTGGCTAGCCTTTCAAAATTCTCACATTCCTGTGCAAAGGTAGACACTGCAGTATCTGATCCATCTGTGAAATTTAAGCCTAAGAACAATCACGAGCTGCTGAAAATTGCAACATCAGTAATCCCAAAAGTTCCAAATACACCAGTCTTATCTGAAGCTGTGATGAGTAATAATTTTGTTATGGCTAATGAGACCCACGAGTTGACAGAGATGCAGCAGGCTTTTGTTCTGTTCTCTCTATTTGGGTTAAGATAGAGTAAAAGGTTTTCAGCATATGAATTCTACGGCTGCGCTCCTGAATTACCAGAGCCTGATGTTGTCAGGTTTCTTCTGAACATCGGACGTTGGTAGGACAGACCTCCATGGGGCAGCTGAGGTAGTGCCATCTACGATCAGGAGAGGGCAGCAAAGAGCCGCATGAGTCTCAATTCTGTGGGCTGGGTCTGCCCAGGAATCAACTAAGGCAACGTAAGAACCCAGGGGAAATGATACCAGCTAACACTGAGGAAGGTAAGAGTTGGAGCAGAGGCAAATGCGTGTTTATTGCAACAAAGCTGGAGTTACCTGGTGCTACATTCTAGAGGGATTGACTGTGTCAGCAGGGGCTCGAATTTCTGGAGGAGAACCCAGTGAGCAAAGCAAAAGCTAGCAGAGTTGAGCAGGATGGGAGTCAGGCCCACTGGGGTGGGCCAGAGAGTTCTGCAAAGTTATCCCCTACTGACACACCACTGAGAGACGCAGCTTTTTATTTTAAAAATAATGCTTATACTTTGTCATTACAAATATAAAATATATTTATTGTAGAAGATCGGAAACTAGAGAAAAGTATGCAGAAGAAAATAACATTCATCAATAATTGTACCAACAAGAGGTAACAATTTTGGTTATCTGTGGTCTGTTTGCTTTGATTCTGAAAGTCCTATCTATTGTTTTCCATCAATCATCTATCTACCTAAACAAAATTGCGATCACACATTTAGCCATAGGCATATATATATATGTATATATGTAAAAATTTAAAAAACCATCTGTACCATTTTCCATCAGATGGGTGCACCACTAAGCATTCCGTATGCCTTGTCCTGTCTTACAGGGACTGGGGTCACCTTGGAACTTTGCACTGACTGATGTCAAACTTCATTATGCTCCAGGTCAGGCATCATAAAATTAATAAACTCAAAGTGTGGGAAAACAATCTTTGAGCCCAATGCCCTAATCCATTTTCATTTTTATTTCCCACAGGCCTTTGTCCAAATGCATAAATATTCTAACATGATTATAATCGTAATGTACATTTGCATCTTATTATATTGTAAACATTTTAAACCTGACTAGTGATTTTCTTTTTTTTAATTCTTTTTCTGAGACAGAGTCTTGCTCTGTCGCCCAGGCTGGAGTGCAATAGTGCGATCTCGGCTCACTGCAATCTCCACCTCCTGGGTTCAAGTGATTCTTGATTCTTGTGCCTCAGCCTGCCAAGTAGCTGGGATTACAAGTGCGCACCACCATGCCAGGCTAATTTTTGTATTTTCAGTAGAGACGAGGTTTCACCATGTTGCCCACGCTGGTCTTGAACTCCTGACCTCAGGTAATCCACCCGCCTCGGCCTCCCAAAATGCTGGGATTACAGGCGTGAGCCACTGTGTCTGGCCTTGAGTGTCATAATTTTTAATGACTGGGTAATAGTCCTCTCAGTAGACATAATTATTTAATTTATCATTATCCTATTGTTACTTTTTTTTGAAATTATGAATGATTCTGCAATGAATATCTTCATCATGATAGCTTTATCCTTCATTTGAACTGTTTCTTTAAAGTCTCACCGGGGGTAACAGGGTCTGCCTAAACTCTAGCAGTAATGTGAATATCAATTGCTTGCCTTAGTTTCTGGGAGTGGATTTACATTCGGTCTGTTATTGAGCACGTTTAAAAAAAACCTTTTTTTTTTTTTTTTTCAGAGACAGTGTCTAGCTGTGTCACTCAGGCTGGAGTGCAGTGGTGTGACCATAGCTCACAGCTCCCTCAAGCTCCTGGGCTCATGCAATCCTCCCGTCTCAGCCTCCTGAATAGCTGGGGCTACAGGTGCATGCCACCTCACCAGGCTAATTATTTTATTTTTATTTATTTTTTTTTTTTGTAGAGATGGGGTCTTGCTTTGGTGCCCAGGCTGGTCTTGAACTCCTGGCTTCAAGGGATCCTCCTGTTTCAGCCTCCCAAAGTGCTGGAATTACAGGCATAAGCCACCATACCCAGCCTGTTATTGAGTATTTTTTAAATTGAACTTCACTCTTATTAATAGAAAACATGTTGACTTTGATAGTAGCATAATTTAGACAAGAATTAAGCAGATTTTAAATGAGACACTGCTTGATTTGTGTAGAGGTATTTTTGAGTAAATGCTTCTTTTTTCCCTCTAACTCATCCACATGCAACTAGAAACTTGTGAGGACAAAGAAGCATTCATGGAAAACTAACAACGTTAGTCTGTAAGGCAAGCAATTGATATTTACATTACTGCTAGAGTTTAGGCAGACCCTGTTACCCCCTGGTGAGAGTTTATCTAAGGAAATAGTCCAAATGAAGGATAAAGCTATCATCCTAAAGATGTTCATTGCAAAAAACAATTAATTATGATGATTAGCAACGTACCTGGCAGTGCCTCTTCACATTTGTGGATTTCAGTGGCTTCACATTGTGGATTTCAGTGGCTATGCGAGTTTTGAAAGATCAGTATCGTTTTTTTGTTTTTTTTTTTGAGATGGAGTCTCACTCTGTCTCCTAGGCTGGAGGACAGTGGCACTATCTTGACTCACTGCAACCTCTGCCTACCAGGTTCAAGTGATTCTCCTGCCTCAGCCTCCCAAGTAGCTGAGACTACAGGTGTGCACCACCACACGCAGCTACTTTTGGTATTTTTAGTAGAGACGGGGTTTCATCATGTTGGCCAGGCTGGACTTGAAATACTGATCTCAGGTGATCCACCCAACTTAGCCTCCCAAAGTGCTGGGATTACAGGCATGAGCCACCACACCAGGCCAAGACCAATATCTATTTTATGTGTGTCTTTGATATGTGTGGAAATGAGGAAATTCAAGAAGTAAATGGAAGGACCATGAAAATTCTTCCTTAGTTTCTACTTAAATTTAGATTCACACGGTATTTAGTAAATGGTGCATGATGGCAGGAGTCTAAATGCCAACCTACATGAGCTCAGAAGGTGTGGTCCACAGAATGGACCTGGAATGCTTTGGGCTACTGCCCTCAGTTGCATTCTCTCTTACGAAAGAGCTCATGGCTCAAGCTTTCCAAATGAATAAATACAGTTTCTAAAAATACGAAATAAATAAGAGAATATCGCAACAGTAAAACCTTAATATCGATGATCTGCTGTGGAGACTGAAGAAATATATTCTCCATCACTGACACATATCTCACTTTTATAGGCAGACAGTGAGTAAACACTCATTGTGATTGTCGTTACATTGCAGACTTTTACTACCCACTGTGGATACTTTTGAAAAACATTTCTTGATTGACTGATATTTCTTTCTCTCATTATTTACCTCCTCTCCATGCCTAAAGAAGCTATCCGGGGAAGAAAGAAAACTGCATGTGAAATTCTATGTAATTTGTTTTATATTTATTTCTCAAATCACTGGTTTCTTTGAAATAAAACACATTTTTAAACATTACAGTTTTTAAAATTGTTCTCTTAACTCTCTTCTTGAAATAAATGGGTTATGCCAAAGTCATACATACCCTTGTCACATGCGCTGGGATTTCAGTGTGTGGCTTTCAAAGGTCAAAACTCTTTTCTCTTGTCCAGACGCCAGTGATGAAAAGTGAGGAAGGAGCTTTCCGGTGGTGGCCTCATGCCTGTCGCCCTTTCTGCTGCATGCTCCTCCATCCTGGAGGAAGAAAGAAGAAGTGGGTCCCTGGACTGAGCGTGGAACTGTGTGAACACCGGACCTGGCCAAGATGATTGGCCTATGCCTGATCAGTGACTCAGGAGCTGGGCCAATCAGATGAGCTATTGAGCATTTGGTCACAGAGACCAGCTGTGATGGTCTGGATTATTGCTTGGGAAGTATTTATTCCGTGTCTCCCTCCCTAGTCCGGGTGGAGTGCTTCACTGCCCATCGAGGTTGGGCTTGGCCATGCAACCTGCTTTTGTAGATGAAATGGTCCCAATCATAGGCCTCAAGTATGGTGCCTAGCTCTCATGGTCTGGCAGGAGGATATGCCCCAGGCCGCCACTGTCCCCTCATCTTTGAGCCCCAGTGAGGTAGACTGCACCTCCTAGCCACTGGGCCAAGGCCTGAGCAGACTTCAAACCACCTTCAATCTGGGTCTAAAAGCCTAAGGTCTGGCATAGCCTTGCTGCGTTGCAGTTGAATTGAGCACGAGACTAGGTCATTTTCATTTTAAGCCCCTATACTTTAGGGTAGTTTATTATGCAGCATTGCTGAGGCCACGGCTGACCCCTACACTAGCAATGGTTTGGTTGTGGTTCTTGGCAGACAGCAGGTCATGCAGGCTGGGCTTGGGGTGGCTGCTTTGGGGCCCTGGAAGCTAGGGACTAAGTAGAGGAGGCTGCAGACACCTCTTGCTCATTTCCCTGCTGCAGTGTCTTCCTTGTGTCCTGAGGACTGATTTCTAAGTGGTCTGGAAGAGAGAATGGTGCTCAGTCATACGTGCCGCAAGTATTTCTCCCAGTGTCTTCCGACGTTATTTTTTGCAGCCTGGAATTTTGTAACAAGGAAGACTGATAATCCTGAGTAGAATGTGTTGATCAATCTAGGGAAGGGCTGTGTAATGACAGAAAGAAAAATGGATCTGAATGTTCATAACCAACTCAAATGGGCATTCATAACACACAGTCACACTGTACAGTGAGAAGGAGGCGAGAGCTGTTTAACTTGAAAGCTGTTAAGGTTGTTAGGTGCTCAGAGAAGATTGTCAATGATGCAGAGAGCATCTCTGATGCAGGCACAGAAACGGACTTTCTGGATGTTCGTGAATATGGATGTGCGTCCGCACTGACCGGTGGCCCTGCTGGTTTGGCTGAAAGCACAGTAATGAGCCAGAGTATTGTTCTGCTGTGAGCCACTGTGCATTTATAATTTTTATGAAATGTTAAGATGGTGACGACTGGATGTAAGAATCTGATGCTCTGCTAGGCTGTGATATGATAGAATAATCCAGAGAGAAGTTAAGTGTGCAGTGGGATTTGAGGACTAGGATTTTCTTGGTGGCAAGAATAAGAAAACCAAATCCAACTTGTTTAAACGATAAAGGGAATGTATTAACTCAGGGAACTGAAGAGTCCAGAAAAACTCAGGCTTGTGAAGGTCTGGACCAGTGGGGTCAGCAGCACCAGGTCCTGCTTCTGCTCACACCTTGAGGCTGGTCCTGCATGATGCTGGCACAACCCGAGGCTTGGCTGTCCCCGGGTGGAAAGCAGGTGGACAGCAACAACCAGGGCTCTGTTAGGCTTTAAATCACTCATAGTCGGGGAGACGGTGCACCTCTGTGGTAGCTGCCACTGAAGAAGGAGAACATTCCTTCCCAGAAGTTCCTAGAAGTCTGCTTTAATCTCTTTTGCCTGGATTGGGTCACGGGCTGACCCTCAAATGAATCCTTGTAGCTAAAGGGCTGTGCAGGCCACACTGGGCCCACGTGGCTGGAAGGGGTCCGCCCAGCGCTGGGTGGTCACTGGGGCCACCACTGGGAGTCCTCTGTGCAGCAGGACTCACAGTGCCCCGGGGCAGGAGTTGAGACAGGCAGACAATTACCCTGCGCTGAGATGGGAGCTGGGGTGGGGAAGTGAAGAGGGCCGCCCCTCAGGCAGGTGTAGGGGTGTCCACAGAACAGTCCCAGCAGGAGGTGCGGGCCTGGGCCTAAAGGATGAACGGGAGCTTAGAGGACAAAGGAGAGGAGAGATGGAAACAATTTTGGGTAGGAGGAGTATCAAGAAGTTTTTCAGAAGCCTGAAGTAACAATTAGTATTGAAGAGTCTTCTTAGCAAAAATTGGCTAAGTAACTACAAGAACTGCAAGATTGAAATGCTGGAAACGAGACTTCCTCTCCAGATCTAACTTCCCAGTGATTGCCTGGGTGCTGGACTAAGGCATCTCTGAGCATCTCCCCAGTGCGCGATTCCACACCCATCCGCAGGAGCCCAGTGAGTTCAGTTGCTTATCAGGAGCTATGTGCTTCTGGAAGGAAAGGACTCTGTCTATTCGGTCTTTGGTCTGACATCCTCAGCTTTGAACTAAGTGCAAAGGATGCTTACTGGGTCCTGTTCAAAAATGAGAGGTGTGTGCAATTTCACACACAGCCCTCCCCAGGGACTTTGAGAATCTTGACCTACATGGCGTTGCAGAGATTACATCTTTCTAGCGGTCCAAACAAAACAAACATTAAATAGAAACGAAAAACCAAAACGGAAATTTGAAAATTCCCCCAAATCCCACACCAAACCCCACACTTCAAGTCCTTCTTTTCTGGCTTGAGGAGGGAATATTGAGGGTGGGGTGGGAGGGTCCCGCTGTGCCAACAGTGTGTGAAGCTTGTTCAGGGCCAGTTTTCGTTGTCAGCGTTGACACCCCAGAGTCAGGGAGGAAAAGTCACTTGGTAATTTTGCTGCAGCTGCAAAGAGCTGAGCCTGAGCATGAATTGGCAGCATCCCCAGGCAGGGGGTGGAGAAAGGGATTCAGCCCAGGGGCCTGTTCATCTCGTTGTGAGGTTCTGCCACTGATGCGCCACCGTCTTCCCGCCTGAGCTGCTCCAGTGCCATCTCCTCGCTGTGGCCGGGCTGCTCTAACACCGCAGATCTGAAACTGTTGTGCTGCTGCTTAAGCCTTGGCAAGGCTTCCCCTTGCTCTTAGCCTCAGAACCTTCGTAGAACCTGCAAAGCCTTGCGTGCCCTGACAAGCTCCTTCCCCAGTCACTGGCACTCCCCCTCCCCCTCCCGCCTTAGCGCCCTAGCTGGATGCTCCCCAGCCTCCTCCCGCCTGGTGACCGCGTTTCACCCTTCAGCCCCGGCTCCCACCAACGTGCTTTGGCTCACCCTGTACCCCTCACGGGCCTCTCTGCCTGTCCAACTCTCTTCCCTTCGCTTCATGCCTTCCCCCGGTTCCTCTCTGCCTGCCTTTGGGATCCCAGGCATAGGGCTTGCGTCCTTAGACTGTGATTAAGCGCAGACACCACCTGGGAGTCTGGATTCAGATCCTGATCCTGCTTTCATCACACAACCATCCTGCTTCCATCACACGACTCCTCGGAGCTTCGGCTTCCCCAGCTGTGAGGTGGTGAGAAGAATGTCGACTTTATACGACTACTGGGAGAATTCACTGAGAATTCGGACATGCAGACCACAGTATTGATTGGACACTGCAGGCTCCCAGCAAATGTTCCTTCCCTTTTTTCTTTCTACGTAAGGTGGAAAACTCGTGCATATCTAGGATTGCATAGCCCAATGTTCATGTGTGACGTGGCAAGTGCATCTACATAAACATGGGCTTGGGATTGAGAAGATTTGGATCAACAGCTGGTGGCACCACTGACCAGCCAAATAGTGTGAGAAACTGTGAACTTCAGAGTCTGTGTATATGAATCTGGTAATAATGTTCATACCTCCCAGGGTTGTTTTAAGGATTACAGAAGTTAATATATGAAAGTATTTTGTAATCCTTGGAGTTTAAAAATGGTCATAACCCAGCATTTGTGATTGTCTTGCTTTCTCAGCACTCACTTGGGTGAGCTTTGCCTTGCAGCAGGTCTCCCAGTGCCCTCGTCCAGACCCTTGGTGGCATTGAGCACAGAGATGACATTTGTTGGTGCCATGAGAGCGACAGACACAGAGCTGTGCCAGACGCCTCGGGGAGGACCCACTGCCCAACTGTAGGGGTGGTCTGCTGCCTCCCCCAGCTGTCAGCCCCTCCGGGTTGGCCTCACACCTTCCCGGAAGCAGCTTGCTTCTGGTGACTGAGCTGGGTGGGGCCTGAGGGCTGAGGTTGTTGGGGCTGCCTGGCAGCTCTCTTCTCCCTCCGCAGTCCTGCCCCCAGGAGGCTTCCCCACAGCATCGTGCACGGTGAACTCCTCAGAGCCCATGACTCAGAGAACCCAGGCTGAAACATCCAGTGTCCAGCTAGATTTCACCCTTGCAAGCCTTCACAGATAGGACTCCACAGGTTGTCTCTGTGCATTCGAATTGAGAATCATCTCTGTTGTCATTGCTCAAGAAATAAAACACCTGGGTTGTTGCAGGTTACGCTGGTCTTTGACAGGGAAAGGAGCGTTCCTTCCTGGGTGGCTCCTAGAGTGCCATGTCATTGTGTGTGTCCAGCATCGTCACTAGGCTGCTGTTGGGGAGAAAGTTTCCAATGACAGGAACAGCTGAAGAGCTTATTCTATACTCTCTTAACTCTATTGACCTTGATTCCATTATTTTCCTGCAAGAAACCGAGAATTCCTATACCACCTAAGGTGTTTCAGAATAGGAAAATAATAAAACCTCTCCCCAGTTTATTTAGCAAAGTTAGGGTAACTTACATGCCAACATCTGATAAAGACAGTATGAAGCCAGGATCACTGCGCATCAAATCCAGCAGCTTTTAAAAGAATAATGCCCGGTGGCACCAGGGCTCTCAGAGAGGCTGAGTCCTGCAGGGAGAAGTGCTTGGGCTCTGAGTCGGTCAGGGCTCAGCTAAACCTCTCCAAGCGCCGGTTCCCTCCATTGTGAGATGAGAAACCCACTTCTAGGGTTTTGTAAAGATTGAGAAAGGTAATTCCTGTGCAGCACTCAGGGTCTCCCCTGCACATTGGGCCCCGGGCCAGCTGCCCTGACCAGTGTGGGAGGCTGCGTGCTGCGGTCCAGCTGCTCACTTTGCACAGAGGATTCAATTTTGAGCACTTTCCTGGGATGCCAGGACCTTCTGCAGAGCCCTCTCTGATCTTGGATGTGAGGACTATATGCGGGAGTACTTGACTCTGCCGATGTTTTCAACACACAGAAACGAGTTCCCTCCCTCACACCACATTCCCAATGTGTATTCTCAACATTCAGAACCTCCTCCTAGAATTCCACCCCGCAGCTCCCAGCACGGCTCGGGACTCCAGTGGTGTTTGAGACCAGCCAGACTGTGGTCCCCACACTCGAACTGCTGGAAGGCTGTGATCATCTGCGAAGCCCAGGGAAAGCTCTGGTAGTGATATGGCCCTGTGCATCCTGCCCTGGCTTGCAGGGGCAGTGGTGCTTCTGCCGATCGTGAGTATAATGATTCTTTTGGGGGTTGAAGGTCAGTTTCAGGTGTCAGAGAAAGGAGTGGTCCAGAAACTATTGTGAAAGGCCAGGATATTTGACAAGAGGACATCCTTTGTTCTCTTTTTTGCTGGAGTAAGGAAAGCTTGTGTGGTTGATAAAGCCTGGCATGGTACGTGCAGTCCTGGAGGAGGGGTGAGAGCCTCGGGCAAAGAGGGGCATTGTAGGGCCACAGATGAGGGCTCCCAGGCACTGGGCCTCCTTCCCAAAGAACAATCATCAGGAGATCCCAGAGACTGCCATCCGGGAGAAAGGGGGTGACAGAGCCCTCTTTGAGCTGGGGAGCATTTTAATCAGTGGGTAAGAGGAAGAGAAAAGAAGCAAAAAGTGCAACCAGCCAGAAAAATAACCAAGCAGCCACCCACCCAACCACCCCTCCAACCGGCCACCCACCCACCCACCTACCCAACCAGCCAACCACCCACCCACCTACCCAACCAACCAACCCCCACCCACCCACCCAACCAACCAACCACTCACCCAACCAACCACCCACCCACACAACCACCCATCCACCCAACCACCCATCCATCCACTCACCCAACCAGCCACCCACCCACCCAATCAACCAACCACCCACCTACCCAACCACCCACCCGCCCACCCAACCAACCAATGAACCAAGCAACCAACCACCTACCCAACCAACTAACCCCCACCCACCCAACCAACCAACCAAGCAACCATCCACTCACCCAACCAGCCACCCACCCACCCAACCAACCAATCAATGAACCAAGCAACCAACCACCTACCCAACCAACTAACCCCACCCAACCAACCAGCCAAGCAACAAGTAACTATCCACTCAACCAACCAATGAATCAAGCAACCACTCACCTACCCTACTAACTACCCCCAACCACCCACCCAACCAAGCAAGCAACCAAACAGCCACCCGCTCACCCACCCAACCAACCACCAACCAACCAAACAAGCAACCACTCACCCACTCAACCAACTAACTACCCAACCAAGCAATCACTCAACCAACCAATGAACCAACCAACCAACCCACCCACCCACCAACCAATCAACCAAACAACCACTCACCCACTCAACCAACTAACTACCCAACCGACCAACCAACCCACCCACCCACCAACCAACCCACCAACCAGCCATTCAAGAATGCGTTGGGGGAGGATTTTCGCTTGGGCTGGCGCGGTTCTCTGGCCGCAGTGCCGCGCGGGGCCACCAGGTGGCAGCGGAGGCCGCCCGGAGCGACAGCCGGCGGCGGAGGCGGGCCCGGCGCGGGCGGGCAGGAAGCTTAAAGCCCGGCAGAGCCGCCAGTGGAGGCCCGTCCGGGGCTGGCCCTGAGCGCCGCGCGGCCGTCAGATCCCGGGGACGCCGGGGGCCCGGGCTGAGCGCCGCAGCCCACGAGGAGGAGCACCGGTAAATAGCCACAACTTTCTATCTCCTTGCGATCCTGAAAGTAGATGCAAAATTGCGCGTCCGCTGCTTGTGGAAGTGAGCGGGGCGGCAGCCGGCTTGCCCCTGAGTTTTTAACACAGCTCGATATGATGTTTATAGTGTAATTCCATCATTTACCGGTATCTGTGAGCTGCAGCTGGACATAAGCATGTAACCAGTGATTGCAGTTCAATAAATGCTTATGATTACCAATTTTTTCCTTTTTTATTTTTATAGATTTAGGGGGTACAGGTGCTGTTTTGTTAGATGGATATATCGCCTAGTAGTGGAGCCCGGGCTGTTGGTGTAGCCAGCACCCCTATAGTGCACATTGTACCTGTTAAGTAATCTGTTGTCCCTCACCCCCTCCCTCCCTCCCGGAATGATCGCCAATATTAATGACGAGAGCGATGACAGAAATTCTCTCCAGATGTGATCTGAGTTTGGAGGCAAAGGGATTTTTGAAAATGAATCATAAGAGAGACATTTTGCACCAAAGAAGTGTGGTACATGTAAACTGCTGTTTTTTTATACTGTGCTCACGCGGACCTAATAAACTATCAGTCAGACCTCATGGAATTCCACATAATGCAGAAGGAGGGAAAAATAGGTATTGAGGAAAAGCAGCACTGTTTTCCTCAAGTTTAACATGTATGTGCAGCCTACACTTCCAAACTTAAGACAGTAGCTTTTAACATGTGACTTTGCTCAGGGTCACAGACCACTCTGGCTATAACCTCACTTACAGCTGTGGAGGCTGAATCCCAGTGGGTCTGAGAGGTGTCAGGACAAATGTTGGGGATGCACCTGTCTCTCTCTCTTAAGGGAATACGGGTCTGTGCAGTCTTAAATCGGAGCTCCCTGGAGGAGAAGGTCGTGCAGTAGCCTTAGGAATGTGAACTTCGGGAGACTGGCTGGGATTTTGTAGGTTATGAGTTGGGGACATTTTCGATGGTGAACTTGAGCCCAGGAGAGCAGCCATAAAAAGAGAAACTGTCCTGGGCACATGGAGGTGAGTGTCTCTCTAGTAAGATGCGTGTGAAAGGCTGGGAGCTGAAAGCTAGGAGAGCAGAAGAGGCTGGGGAAGATTGTAATCCACGCATCCAGGGGCACTCTTCCAGGTCTCAGGAACGCAGGTCAGAAGGTGCAAGCCAGCGGCTGGGCACGTGGCTCACCCCTGGAGTACCAGCATTTTGGTAGGCTGAGACAGAAGGATTGCTTGTGGCCAGGAGTTTGAGACCAGACTGGGCAACACAGGGAGGCCTTGTCTCTTAAAAAAAAAAAAAGGATTGAGCAAGCCAAGCTCAGTCCTCTGATGCAGTGCACTCATTCATCCCCTTTCTCAGGCTGTGTTGTTTCTAGGCAAGTTGCTGTCTTTCTTTGGTAGGCTGCTGACCTCCCTGGATTGTGAATTTAAAACGTGTTTTACAGTAAATTTGCTGCCAAGACAAGAGGTGAATTTCTCCAGCAATGAATTCCTCGTTTCACCTGCATTTCTTGGATCTCAACCTGAATGCCACAGAGGGCAACCTTTCAGGACCCAGTGTCAGAAACAAGTCTTCGCCCTGTGAAAACATGGGAGTCGCTGTGGAGGTGTTTCTCACTCTGGGTGCCATCAGCCTCGTGGAGAACATCTTGGTTATAGGGGCCATAGTGAAGAACAAAAACCTGCACTGCCCCATGTACTTCTTCGTATGCAGCCTGGCGGTGGCCGACATGCTGGTGAGCATGTCCAACGCCTGGGAGACCATCACCATCTACCTGCTCAACAACAAGCACCTAGTGATAGCAGACGCCTTTGTGCGCCACATTGACAACGTGTTTGACTCCATGATCTGCATTTCCGTGGTGGCGTCCATGTGCAGCTTGCTGGCCATTGCGGTGGATAGGTACGTCACCGTCTTCTATGCCCTGCGCTACCACCACATCATGACGGCGAGGCGCTCGGGGGCCATCATCGCCGGCATCTGGGCTTTCTGCACCGGCTGCGGCATCGTCTTCATCCTGTACTCCGAGTCCACCTACGTCATCCTGTGCCTCATCTCCATGTTCTTCACGATGCTCTTCCTCCTGGTGTGTCTGTACATACACATGTTCCTCCTGGCGCGGACTCACGTCAAGCGGATGGCGGCTCTGCCCGGGGCCAGCTCTGCGCGGCAGAGGACCAGCGTGCAGGGCGCGGTCACCCTCACCATGCTGCTGGGCGTGTTCATCGTGTGCTGGGCCCCGTTCTTCCTGCATCTCATTTTAATGCTTTCTTGCCCTCAGAACCTCTACTGCTCTTGCTTCATGTCTCACTTCAATATGTACCTCATCCTCATCATGTGTAACTCCGTGGTGGACCCTCTCATATATGCCTTCCGCAGCCGGGAGATGCGCAAGACGTTTAAGGAGATTATTTGCTGCCGAGGCTTCCGAATCGCCTGCAGCTGTCCCGGAAGGGATTAAGTACAAAGTGCTCCTCTCTGTGGCTCTGTTCTCCTTTGTTTGCTCGCCTGTGACAAAGGGACAGCCAAGGGTAGGCGGGAGTGCTAGCATCCCCTTTCTCTCGTTACCAGCTCAGACATGGGCCTAAGAGGCTCTGTCTGTTCAGTTCCTGGTGATTGTGTCCAACATGCAAGGGTTGTTTATCCACTCTGGGAACAGTCATGACACTTTCTTACTGTCCTTTGTGTCCTCTGGTTTCCACTGCTCCCACCCATTTCTGGGGGCCCCACCCACCCTCCACCTAGCAGGCATGTGCTCAGGGAACGCACAGCACTCTGAGTGCAAGCCAGGCATGATGAAAACGGATTGTGACGGGAAGAAAAGTTCTGATAGCCACGTCAGGCGGAATTGCTGCTTCTCCCCAGAAGCAGGTCCACAGTCTGCTGGCTGCACTCTGAGCTATGCATGCTTTTCAGGGAAGAGCAGAGCGGCCAGATTCTTTCCATCGGAAGCAGTCTGTTCATTTGTTCTGAAATGTCTTCTTTGCCTGCCTTGCCTGAACTTTTGATTCATGGCTTGTGTTCATAATTGTCCGAATAATTGTACTTCTGTCAATCATGGTGTTGCACTTACCCAGACATAAAACCTTATGCTACACACCTTGCCTCACGTGCTGTGGAAGACTCTGTGACTTTCTTACCATCTTATTTGGGCTTAATCTGGGGTTTCCAAATGGGTGTTTGGGGCATTCCAGGGGCTCAAGGGGTTCAAGGTGCCCAGTGCTGCGTGTAGCACACGTCCACAGCCAGGCTTGCTTTGAGTGGCTCACACCAGATCTGTGTTGGAGTCTGAACTCTCGCCTGTATACTTGGCAGCACGTCAGTCTCATTTCAGTAGCCAACAAAGGTCAGGGCCCAACCTATTGCCCGGGGAGCCCCATCTTCTCCCAACCTAGACTAGCCCGAGTTCAGGTCCTAACTCTGCCATTCACTGCTGTGTGGCCTGAATCATCTCATTTCAGGTTCCACATCTGTGCTGGCTGTACATGATGGCCATGAGAAGTGCAAAATTGTGAGAGCTTCTTGTAAATTTGTAAAGCACTATAGGGTTTGCTTTTTATTTTAAAGAAATGCTGGGATTAGAGGCATGAGCCGGAGGTCGCAGTGAGCTGAGATTGCACCATTGCACTCCAGCCTGGGCGACTGTTCAAGACTCAAAAAAAAAAAAGAGAGAAAAGAAAAGAAAAAGAAATGACTAGATGGGGTAAATACTAAGGAAGGACACAGGGGCCAGTGGTCAGAGCAGTGGCCTGGACACCAGGAGGTCTGTGTGGTCTCTGAAGCGAAGGGCTGGAGTCCTTGCAGCTCTCACAGTCCACTCTCGTAATAACTTTTGGTATGATTCCTGTTTTCCGCTTTGTTTTGGACATTCACATCTAGACTGCACCCAATGAAAACAATGTAAATAAAGCAGAGGACCACTGGGTCACACAACAGCGAGCCACTGGTGCAGAAGAGGGACCCCTCCTGTTGGGGTCTGCCAGGACAGGGGCTTCCTGGGTGTAGCCGTATCAATAACGTATGCACTGGACCCCTGCCCCTGCAGAGAAACGGTGCTGGCATGAACAGGAGTATGCATAAGACGTCCACATCATTTGGAAACTGGCAAATTAGCAGGCTGTTGGCAACTGAGTTCTGAAGAGGCAGCTGTGTTTTCAAATGTTTCCTCTTCCTTGTTGCTGAAAAGTCACGTGTGTATCCATGGATGGGCAGTAAGTGGTCCTGTGTAACCACCATGGGGAGCCACAGTGCATTGTTTCTGCGGGACGTATTTCAGGATCCAGGCTTCTGTGAAGGCTGCACTCTCTTCTGCCCCGCCCAACGTGGTGGCCCCATGTCCCACAGCAGCTTCGGGCATGGAGAAAGTGCACCAGGAAGGCTTGTTATTGTTGAAAAACAAATGTGCATCGACTCTTCTGCCTGCTAGACCTGAGTACTAAGTGAGTTCCAATCCTACGGGCAGAAACTTCAACCCTGTGCTTGACACTGGCCCCAGCTGGGAACCCAATTCTCTTTAGGCTAATTTTCTGCTCTGGTGCTTCGTGAGTTGCTACAAGATCTGACCTTTCATATAAAGGTCTTTAGGGAGGTGCTCAAATGCCTTTTAATCTTTATGAGTAGTGCAGAAATAACCCAAGTATTTAGATGTGTCTTCATTTGGAAGGAATACACGTATGCCGTGACTTGGTAAATATCTGTGCGTAAATGAGGCACCCCCTAGCACCCAACACCAAGTGTCTCCCCCAAAAACAATACATATAACTGTGGAATATTGTGTGATAGGGTATGTTAAATATCTGCTTCTGTAGGAAATTTGTTTGGTGTAAATATATGCGTTCAAGGAAATGGTTAATAAAATGGAAGGAGCAGACCACCTGTTTGAACTGGTCAATCTGATGTGTAATATCCAGAATGGTTTTGGTCTTTCTGCCAATTTATTAGCAGCTACTGCAAAATGAGAAGGTACATTTGTTGGTGACTTGTGGTGAAGTCTCCTTGATGATATTTATTGCCTGTAGGATGGCCATGTCTCAGATCAAAATGATATAACACCTACAAATAAAATAAAATTGCATACTTGCCCTTACATACTGTGCAAAAGTCTGTGTCTTAGTAAGCAAAAGCATTTTGGGGATATCACCCAGCAGTGCTCAGGGTGGGGCTAGAAGCAGTTGGCCATTACAGAATCTCTGCCACCAGTGAGTTTAGAGGACATTAGTTATTTCAAGACATGACAGATTTCCAGATCCTACACATCAATAAAATTAGATGATTCTGAGCATGTCTTGTGCTTTTCTGCTTCCAGATTTTGTTGAAGCTGCACAGTCTTCAGGCCATATCCTGTATACCCACATGAGCCTTAAAGTTCATCCCAGATGCCTTTCTTCTAGGAGGCCCTTTTGACTTCCATAATTATACCTCATAATGGCACACATTCTGCTGGGTACTCCAGAGAATGGATTGTTTTTATGTCCTTTGCCAGAACACAAGCATCTTTGTGAGAAGGGATTTGTGTCAGTTAGGGCAGTGCTGTCCAACAGAACTTTCCACGATGATGGAAATGTTTTGTCTCTACTTTGTCCACTATAGTAGCCACTAGCTACATGTGGCAATTGAGCTTTTAAAATGTGGCCAGTGTGACTGAGGACCTGAGTTTTAATTTAATTTAATTTTAGTTAATTTATATTTAAATAACTGCATGTGGCCGATGACTACCATATTGGACAGCACAGAGTTAGAAGCCAGTTTATTACATGGAACAGAAAACCTGCAGAAATCCAGTGGCCTGGCCAGGATGAAAGTTTATTTCTCTTTTCAGAGAAGAAGTTGGGAGGTAAGGATTTCAAGACTAGAATGGAGCTCAAAGGCACAATAAAGAATCCAGACTTCTATCTTTTTTTTAAAAAAGAGATGGGGTCTTGCCTGTTGCCCAGGCTAGTCTCGAACTCACGTGATCTTCTTGCCTCAGCCTCCTGAGTAGCTGGGACTATAGGTGTGTACCACCATGTCTGGCTTCTATCATTGCTAAGGTCAATTCATGGCCCAAAAAGGCTGCTGGAGCTCCAGCCATACTAGCTGCATTACAGGATAGAACGGGAGGGCGGCCAGGAACCGAAACTTTTCGTCACAGGTGTTCTTCTTCATCCTGGGAAATCATCTCCTCTTATTTCTTTGATTAATGTTTTTTTCTTTTTCCATTTCTCTTTGTCTCTTTTCATGACTCCTATTAGTCAAGCGTGGGTCCATTGGCATCCATCTTCCATGTCTCTGCATCTTTCTCATACTACCTTCTTCCTCTTGTCTTTTTGTTATGCGTTCTGAAAGACTGCTTCGACTTTGTCTTCCCCCCACTTCTTCTATTGAATTTTAATTTGGTAACTATATTTTTAATTTCTGTGACTTTCTATCCTTTCCTTGCCTTCTTTTTATAGCAAGCTGTTTCCGAATTCATAGACCCATATCTTGTCTATTTTTTCTGAAGACTCTCATTAGGTTTTTTAAAACTTTGTCGTCTGACTGGAATCATTTATTTCCTCCAAAGCCAATTGTCCTGTTTGTCGTGCTCCATCCCACGGGTAAGGCTCACTTCCCTTAGCTGCTGGGTGAACCTGGATTGACCAGAAGGGAGTGGGTTGATTGATTTAGTACTTGCATGGGTCCATGCAGCTCTGTTGGATGAAAACACCTGGTTGGGCAGCTCTCTGCGGGTGTGTGGAGCCCATCCGGCGGCAGAGGTTACATGAAGGATGTCTGGCTGCACCCTGTCTGCTAATAGAATAGCCTGTTCTGGCCGGGCGCGGTGGCTCACGCCTGTAATCCCAGCACTTTGGGAGGCCAAGGCGGGCGGATCACGAGGTTGGGAGATCGAGACCATCCTGGCTAACACGGTGAAACCCCGTCTCTACTAAAATTACAAAAAATTAGCTGGGCGTTGTCGCAGGCACCTGTAGTCCCAGCTACTCAGGAGGCTGAGGCAGGAGAATGGCGTGAACCCAGGAGACGGAGCTTGCAGTGAGCCGAGATCGCGCCACTGCACTCCAGCCTGGGCAACAGAGCGAGACTCCGTCTCAAAAATAAATAAATAAATAAAATTAAATTAAATACACAATTGTTTAGAGAAAAATCCATATAACATTTCTTGTGAGACTAATAATATTTTTGGATATAATACATAGGATAACCTTAGCATGAAGGAGTGGGGTGGTAGATGGACCCCTGCAGTTGCAAGACTGCTGTGTTTTAAGTAAAATGATGCTACATTAATTCTAAGTAGATTATGAGAGTGTGAGGATGTATATTTAACTCCTAAGTCAAACACTGGAAAAATAATACAAAGAGAGTTAAAAATTGAAAATTAAGAAAAGGCATCTTAAAAGAATAATAATCCACAAAAAGGTGTAAAAGGGTAAACCATGGAAGAAAGAAGAGGAATTATAAAATAGAAAAATAATAAAATAGTAATATTGAATATAAGAATAGTAATATTGAATATAAGCATATCAATAATTATATTAAATATTAATGGTCTAACCACACCAATTAAAAGGCAGAAGTGATCAGAGTGGATAAAGAAGTAAAACACAACTGTGCTTGGTTGAGAAGAGAATCTCAATTTATAGACACACGGAGGTAAAAACAAAATGAATGGGTGAGGCGCAGTGGCTCACGCCTGTAATCCCAGCACTTTGGGAGGCCGAGGCAGGTAGATCAGGAGCTCAAGAGATTGAGACCATTCTGGCCAACATGTTGAAACCCCGTCTCTACTAAAACTACAAAAATTAGCTGGGCATGGTGGCACATGCCTGTAATCCCAGCTACTTGGGAGGCTGAGGTAGGAGAATCACTTGAACCTGGGAGGCAGAGGTTGCAGTGAGCTGAGATCGCGCCATTGCACTCCAGCCTGGGTGACAAGAGCAAAACTCCATCTCAAAAAAAAAAAAGAAAAAAGAAAATGAATGGAAAAATATGTAGCATGTAAACAGCAAGTATAAGAAAGATGGAGTAGTTGAACTGCTATTAGAAAAAAATAAGGTCTAAGAAGAAGGGTATGACAAGATACAAAGTGAGATGTCATGTAAATTAACAGGGCATATACTTCCCATCCTGGGAAGATAGAATAGTGTTTTTTTTTTTTTTTTTTTTTTTTTTGAGACGGCATCTTGCTCTGTCGCCCAGGCTGGAGTGCAGTGGTGCCATCTTGGCTCACTGCAGCCTCCATTTCCCGGGTTCCAGTGATTTTTCTGCCTCAGCCTCCTGGGTAGTTGGGATTACAGGCCCATGCCACCACGTCTGGCTGATTTTTGTATTTTTTTTAGTAGAGACGAGGTTTCATCATGCTGGCTAGACTGGTCATGCACTCCTGATCTCAGGTGATCTGCCCACCTCGGCCTCCCAAAGTGCTGGGATTACAGGCGTGAGCCACCGTGCCATGTTCTTGTTCTGATTCCTCCTGCTAAATACAGCCACAACCCCTGGATATTACATATGACTCAAGCATGTGAAGACTCCTCAAGATGGAAAGAAGGAAAGACAACTAGAGACCTCAGGACCCAAGGAAGGCCACAGAGAGGAGCTCCCTGCCTTACAGTTCCCAGAGTTGAGCTAAAGAAGCCAGTAACTAGGAAATTCCAACGGTCACAGAGCCGTCCTCCCATCCAGAAGCCTGTTCTTCCTAACCGAAGGACCAGAAGGAAAATCTTAGATGTTAGCCAGTTTATTTCAGCAAAAACACAACAACAACAACAAAACATGATTCCACTCACACCACCACCAGCAAAGACTCACTAGGGAGCCAGGAATTTCTACCCCACCTGGTGATAAAGAACCTCCCTCCTCCCTCAGTTGTGTCGGTGGAGACGACAAAGGCAGCCCGGACCACCGCTCCCACCCAGCACCAGCAGGGGGTCCCTCCTCTTTCCCTTTGAGTGATGTCAGAGGATGCCTAGACTCCAGTCAGGATGTTCACCACAGTGCAGGGATAACGAGACACCCCCCCTTATATGGTGAGGACAGTGGGGACCGTGAGGAGCAACAAGACACCCCCACCCATACTGGTCAGGGCACCATCAGCAGAGGCCAAGGGAGGGGCCAAAATTCTCACCTTGCACTAAGAAGTAATGAAAAGACCCTTCCCAGTGCAAGGTTCAATAAAGGCAGGTGGGGACCAAGGACTTCTTCCGTTACCCAACAGTGCTGAGGCAGCGTCTCCCCACTTCTCCCAAAGTGAAGTTTTAGAGAACACAAGGTTACCCAGGTTTAAATAAGATCAAAGTCACGTAAACCAACACCCAAACATTCAGGTTGCCGTCAAAATTATTCATCACCCCAAGAACTAAGAACATCTCAGCGGGTTGCATTTCATTTCCTGAAAGTCAGGTAGGGACTGTGCAGGGCCGTGAAAGACGGGGCGATCTGCCGCTTTCCCTTCGGCGCCCTCCACACCCTCGGTGGCTGGGGTCTTTGTCTAGTCTTTCTTGCCATTTCTGTCTTTTCTACACTTCCTGCTTGCTGATTACCTTTCCCAAACCACCAATCTCCCCAAGAGAAAGACTCATGCCATCTCACAGCCTTTCCCAGGGCCTTGCCAGGTGATCTGCCCACTAATTTGCCCATCAAACCCATTCCAAACGATAATGGAGGAAGGGCTGAGTGGGTGATCCCTCTTAGGTAACATAGATTACACATTTGCAAAGCAACATGAAATACCAAAATCCAAAGAAGAACAAATAGGAACATTTGTAAGGATACTTCACCAATCTCAGAAATCTTGGGACTGTGCGGTAGTTTCAGTAACTACTCAGACTGAAGGCCAGTCAAGAGCTAATTCTCAAGAAGTAATCACTGTTAACCTCTTAATGTGATACACTCGTGAGTCTTCAAAAACCTTCTCCTGGCTGGGCACGGTGGCTCAGGCCTGTAATCCCAGCACTTTGGGAGGCCAAGGTGGGCACATCACTTGAGGTCAGGAGTTCAAGATCAACCAGGCCAGCACAGTGAAATCCCATCCCTACTAAAAATACAAAAACTAGCTGGGCGTGGTGCCATGCACCTGTAATGCCAGCTACTCTGGAGCCTGAGGCAGGAGAATTGCTTGAACCTGAGAGGCAGAGGTTGCAGTGAGACAAGATTGTACTACTGCACTCCAGCCCGGGCGACAGAGCAAGACTCCGTCTGAAACAAAACAAAACAAAACAAAACAACACCTTCTCCTCAGGTCTATTGTATCTTTATTTTCCTGTGTATTAATTACATCTCCAAATCAGGGTGATTATCAACGGGAAATCATGGAGGAGGTTCATATTCAAGAAGTGCATGCAAATTGTGTGCGTGCACATATTTTGGGGGAAGGGTAGATAGGTATCTTCAGATTCTGAAATTGGATCAGTGACTCACAAAAGGCTGAGCAATCCTGTGATTGCTCTGTATGAAGTGGTAAAGTATTTGAAGAGATATTGTGAAAGTTAAGATGCAATGCATACTACAAACCTTAGGATAAACACAGGAAAGAATTTAAAAGGTAAAATTAATGACAATATTTACAAAAAATGAAATAAAAATACTTATTTGAAACAAAGCAGAAAGGGAAGGGGAGAAGAATAGATGGAATAGAAAATAACTAGCAATATAGTAGATTCTAATTCAACCGTATTAACATTTACTTGTTATGTAAATATTTAAATGTAAGTAATCTAAATAATCCAATGTCTAGAGAAGCAAGCCTCAAATATATGATTTAAATATCAAGACATAGATAGGCTAAAACTAAAGTGATGAAAAAGATACTCTATGAGACACTAATCAGTAATTGGAGTGGCTATATTAATGTTAGAAAGTAGACATCAAAACAAGGAATAGTACCAAGGATAAAGAGGGACATTACACAACGATGAAAGGGTCAAGTCATCAGGAAGACACAGTAATTCTAAGTGTGTACACACCTAACAACAGACTTTCAAAAGCCAGAAGCGAAATCTGACAGGGCTGGAAGGATAGATAGAAAAGATGCAAAATTAATTGTTGGTGGGAATGTAAATTAGGACAGACACTATGGAAACCAGTATGGAGGCTCCTCAAAAACTAAAAATAGTTGCACCATATGATCCAGCAATCCCACTGCTGGGTATAGATCCAAAAGGAGGGAAATCAGTATATCCGAGAGATACCTGCAGTCTCATGTTTACTGCAGGACTATTCACAATAGTCAAGATGGAATCAGCCTAAGCGTCCATGGGTAGATGAATGGGTGAATAAAATGTGGTACATATACATGATGGAATATTATTCAGCCACAAAAAAAGAACGAATTCCTGTCCTTTGCAGCAACATGGATAGAACTGGCACAGAAAGACAAATATTGCATGTTCTCACTCATATGTGGGAGCTTACAAAAATTGAACTCATGGAGACAGAGAGTAGGATGATGGTTATCAGAGGCTGAGAAGGGTAGTGGAGAGCATAAAGTGGAGATGGTTAATACGTACAAAAGTAGAGTTGGAAAGAACAAGATCTAGTATTCAGTAGCACAGTAGGGAAACTATAGTTAATAATTTCTTGTATATTTAAAAATTACTAAAGGAGTGGAATTGGAATGCTCTTTGTGTTAGGAGCCTAACACAAAGTAATGATCAATGCTTGAGGTGATGGATATCCTAATTACCCTGATTTGATCATTACACAATGATCAAAACATCACATGCACCCTATAGATATATACAACTATTATTTACCCACAATCATTAAAAATAAGAAAAACTTTAAGAAGGAAAACAAACGTGCAGAATAATACTTGGAGACATAAACATTCCTCTGAGCAATTGATAGGATTAAAGCTGAGGACTTCTGTAAAATCTCAGACTTTGTTGAAAAAAAAATCTGCATTTCCCTCAGGAAATGAAGCCAGTAATCGAACTGGGTGGAATACTTATTCACTGGTACTTCTGAGAGTCACCTAATCTCTGTGGTGTTTACAGTTTTCAGTAGAGGTGAAACCAGTAAGACACCCTTGGCTACAACTCCTGAGCATTGGGGATCAGGCTTCCTTTTTGCCATTATAGTGGTGATTTTTCTCAGTATTACTGTTGTAGTATTAGCTAACTTCAAAGCAAAATCAAGAAAAATATGGTTTTCACTATTATGCTAGTATAATGAAAAATCTGACACAGAGAGCTTTTAAAAAATCTAATCAAATCCAAAGAATACAATAATACATTGTTAAAGACAAAAGAGATATGAGAGAATCTGATTATATGTGGTCTCCTTTATCACATTTCATACTTTAAAAAGGTATAGGGAAGAAGAAAAAATTAAAATAAACATTCCTGAGGCTTTCTCTGGATAGGCAGAAAACACATTTTCTGTTTTCCCTTCTACCTACAGGATCCCAGTCCTAGCAGCTGAGTCCTCCCAAGGAGCTCTACCTGGACAGGTTAAAGCAAAACTTTAAATAAAGTTGCAGACTTTATAACCATAACTGTGTTCAACCTAGACATGTTTGTGTACATATTCAGGGAGACACTAGCTGACTGGTGGATTCACATTTTATATTCTTAAGGTTACTCAAAATCCTATACCATTAAATAAATAATTGTGCATAGAGAAATCAGCAAAATTCTCTTTAATTTGGAGAAAGAAATTAAAACTTTGCACCTAATCTTTTTACTGAAGAATGGTGCCTCCCTTTGCCTCTGGGCTTGTGTCTATTCCAACCTCTAGAATATGGCAGAAGCAGTGCGGTTTCCCTTCTGAGGCTAAGTTCTCAGCCCGTCTTTTCACTCTGTATAGTCCCCTTGCATGATCTCATCAAGTCTTTGATTTCATTTCTACCTATATCTGAAGACACCAAACCACATATCTCCAACCCCAGCTTTTCCACTGGATTCATTCTTGAATACACGAGCATGGAATTGGCATTCTCCCCGAAGCTCCATAAATATAGTCGGCCTCAATGAAATCCATAGACTTCCCAGGCTTGCTCTTCCTCCTCTGTTCCTCTGTCTGTGAAGAAATCCCTGCCCCACCATCTTTCTAATTATCCAGAACTCCTCTTCCTCACCACTCCCCCCGCCCCCTACATAACCCACCAGGCACCAGTTGCTACTGACTCTGCCCTCTCTCTCGAACGCGTCCACTTCTCTGTGCTCCGCCACCACCATCTAGCCCAAGACATCACTAACTCTCAACCAGAACACACCAAGAGCCCTCTACTTGGCATCCCCAGCTTCACTTGAGTTTCCTCCTCGCTGAATTAGCCAGAGACATCCTCAGGAAATGCACATCTAATCATATCATTTTTGTTTTTAAACCCTTCGAAATTCCCTGTGCTTATAGAATTAACATACAAGATCCTTAACATGACACATGGCTAGGGAGACCGGTCTCCTCTCCAGCTTCAGCTCTTGGCACTCCTGCCTGGCAGCCGACATCTGCACCACTGGACTGCTTATCTTCTGCATGGCGCATTTCTATGTGTTTGCTCCTCTATCACTTCCGCCTGAAATGCACTTCCCTCCACTCTCTGTCACCTACCTTCTCTGGAAGATTTAGTTCAGGCGCCTTCCTATCCAGGAAGCTTTTCCTAATCCTTAATGTCCTCCAATTAGGGTTATGATCCATCTGTTTAGTGCTCCCATCATCCCTAGGGATGAATAGCTCTATCCCTCTCATTAGACTTGGAGTTCCTCAAGGACAAGTACTTATCTCTTTCACTGGTGCTTGATAAGTGGCAGACGCTAGGTGAATGTTTGATGACTAAAGTGATAAGAAAAGCATACTTTGATGACTAAAGTGATAAGAAAAGCGTATTTGGGGGAACAATGAAATATCACGTAATCTATAAGAAGAATCAAATGATAGTTTTCTACCACTGGCACTTAATATAGATATTTTGTGGTCTATAAAACTCTCAGTAGTCACAATTAAGGGTGAGTCATAGCATTTCTAAATGTAACTTATACAATGATTTTCTAATGTGAATAGCCAAAATCACTTCATTTTACTTACTTGTAATTAGAAATCATTTTGTAGTATATGCCAGAGTGCTACTAACAACAAAAAATATAGCTTGCTTTTTTATAATATTGATCTCTAAGCAATACTTCTTATGTTTACTTGAAGGTATCACAAATAACAATGGTCTATTGATGGGGACTGTGTGCTGAGTATTGTGCTAAGTGCTTACACTGTTATTTTATTTAGATGTAGCATATTGGATGTATTAACTCATTTAGAGAAAAGGAATTTGAGGCTAACAGAAGTTAAATTACACATCAAAAATTACTGGAACTAGTAGGTAGCAGAACCTGGACATGAATGCAAATCTATCTGACTGCTTGTCTGTAAGCCAATGAAATATGTGAATCTTCCTGAAAACGTCATAACTTCAATATAATATAATTAATAAGTAATTAAAAAAACCCAAACAGTTCTATCTAGAATGAGAATACATGGCATATTTAAAATACATCTTCAAAATCCTTTTTTTATATGACTATAATAAAATTTAAAAGTGTTGAAAAAAATGAAAAGCATTAAATGAAATTATTAAATAATGTTAAGAAGCCATAATCCTGATGCTCACTGACAGCCATATGTTGTTACTTAATCTGCCTTGATTCTGAGAAATTCAGAGAAATCCCAGCACCTCTCAAAGGACAAATATGGCAGCTCTTACCCTCACATCCTAAAGGTCTCCCTACAGACTTGGCATTTTCATTAATATGTTCCTTGAAAAGCCAGGTCTCAGGATAGAGGCAAGGAAATTATCTGCCTTTAAATTACACACTATGGAATCTTTGGTGGTTTATGGAACAGACTTGCTTGTTTGGAAATTAAGAACATAATCTCTAAGGTTCCTAATAATCCTGTGATTCTATAAACCTAAATGTTTTAGTTGAAAACCTAGAGTGTCATGGTCACTGAAGATCAAAAGGGACCAAATTTAAGCTGGGCACAGTGGCTCAAGCCTCTAATACCAGAGCTTTGGGAGGCCGAGGTAGGAGGACTGATTGAGCCCTGGAGTCTGAGGCTGCAGTGAGCTGTGATTGCACCACGGCACTCCAGCCTGGGTGACAGAGTAAGACCCTGTCTTTAAAAAAAAAAAAAAAAAAAAAAGGGAGAGACAGAAACCAATTTTGAGCAGATATTTGATAAAGAAAACCAGAATTTTCAATCATGAAAAACTGAGGACATGGTCTCACTTTCGTATGTTAAGTCTGATAGTTCCTCACGCATGTTTTAAGAGACATTCAGGAATAAGCTGAAGAATCAGACATAAATGAGAGTGAAGAGCGGGCCAGTGAAGAGACCTTCAAACTTCGTATTCAGAGATCCCATGACTATGTTTCATTTCAGCTTAATTTAGCTTAATTCATTCAGCTTAATTCTTACAAAGAGAAGCAATTATATCTTCTATATTGTATTCTGGCATTTGCATCTTCCCCACTAACTGTTTCTTGGTTTACTTTTTGCTGCAACAGGTGGACCGGAAATAACATCCCTGTTTAGGTAAGAGAGACAGGGACAGTCCTTTGAGATTATGTTAACAGTGGGACTTAATTACTGAATATCAAGCGGCAAGATCAGTAGAGGCGGAAATTAATTTCCTGGCGGCTTATTTTCACCACCAATCTTAAGTGTGGCTATGAACTAAACAAACTTTATGCACCCGCCAAAAAACTTGGTTTTAAAAATGTGCTTTCAAGTAAGTTTGTGCTGGATTACATTTTGTAGCAGCGAAATAGTAAATGATAATTTTTGAAGCTATGAGAATCTTGGTAGAGCAAAGAGATGATTGGTTCATGTTAGCAGTGGGGTGTTTAGGTCAAAATGCAAAGATGATTGTAAACCAGGACCGTAAGTACGAAGCAATGCAATGTTTTCTCGGGCAACATTTTTATCCTATTTGAGAATTACTACCCCCCGCTGGGGAGTGACAGGTGCCATAGCAGAGAGGCAGACGGCGATGAGGACTGAGCTGGCCACGTCCCTCCTGCCTGCTTTCCTACCAGGAAAGGAGACTTTTCGTTTCCTTCAAACCACAGTGAATCAGTGCCCCTTGCAGAGGCCCAGGCAACCGCACAAGCAGGAATGCAGCTCTAACCCATGCTCTTCTCGCCATAGCTCAACACACGTGTGACTGCAGGGGCAGATGCGGTGTTTGCTGAACTTCTCTTGTCTGTCCATGATCGGATGGGGAAATGAGGAGAGTAAGAGGAAACATCCTTCCTTTTTATTAGACAGGGCTCAGAATTACTGTCAGCTTGAGTCCACATCCTGAACATTTTCAGCTATCTGCTCCAAGGCTAGGTCATCAATAAAGTGAACATTCACAGTATCCACACAGCAGTTTAAAAACTGGGTAATTTGATAAAAGAATTAAGTCCTCATGGGAAAAGTCTGAACCTTGTTGGTCTTCCTTACACAAATATGTGCAGTTTGGTGGTGCTTTCATTTGGAATTCTATATGAAGTTAGAGGTAGAAAATCTTAGTTTTCTCAATAACTCTGAGCCCTGAAGCTTCTGTTCTGATGGGAATATAGCAGAAGACCTAGAATTGAAAATGTCTAGAATTGAAAGTTCTCTGAATTAGCACTCAGACTTCATTTTTGTTTTATACATGATTAGACTAACCACCTTCATTTTGTTTCTTAGATTAAATGTATCAAATCGAAGGCAGTGAAGTTTCTCTGTGATTTTCCTTCTGACAACAGTCACATGCACAGCAGAGAGCAAGAGCAAAGCTGTTGACAAAGGCAGAATTTCTAGGCAGAGCAGTTTGGGACTATTTATGACAGAGGTTAAGTGGCATTGCTTACCTCTGTGGTGTTACAGAGCAGTGCAGCATCAAAGAAAGGTTACCTCTTATTGAGAATATGCACTTTAATCACATAAAATATGCTATACATTACTTTTCAATGGTAGAAATAACAGTTTTAAAAATTAGTTCTAGGGTTGTGCTTTAGATTTCATGGAAAATTAACTTATGTATATCTCATATATTAATAAACACAGGTTAGTATTAGAGTAACATAGTCCATTTTGCAGGGGAAGGATCAAATAGGGAAGGATTTCCACAGAACAGAGGACAAGCAGGTGCACGTCTCACCTCCGTCTGTGGCACAGGCCATGCGGCAGTGTGCCTGCCACTGTCCTCACTTGACTCCAGCTGCCTCCTTTGCTTCTGAAGTTGTTGTCCTTGCCACGTCTAATATCAAACCCATCACCAAACAGTTGGTCCTGCGTGTGGCTGTCTTCTCCCCTCAGCAGCTCTGGGAAACTCTCCTGAGGGCAAAGCGTTGCCTCTTCTGGAAGATACCATCCACCCTGTAGACCCTGAGCCTGGTGTCCTCTGAAGCCCTACTGCTGTCCTCTGTCCCTTTCACCTTTCACCCCCTTCAGGTCACCCTCCAACTTAGCGGGGACTTACAATCAGAATGTGCTTCTCCTTTAAGCTGATTCTTAGCTATTAAAAATGAATGAACTTGCAAATTATGTTTCTTTCATTCCTACTGGGGTTGCCAGTCTACCATAGCTGGCGTCTTGGCTGGTGGGAGGCTGACACTTCCCAGCGACCGGGTCTGCTTTCACAGGCGTCTGCAGAAGGAGGTGGTCTCGCTTCCCTCCGGTCTTCGGCTCGGGGCTCTAATAACAGCACTGTCGCTTGAAGTCTTGTTTTGGTTTTGGTTTTCCCCATAGTCCAAAAGCATGGGGAAAATACACACACACACACACACACACACTCTCTCTCTCTTTCTTAAAATACACATTGGGGCTCTTTCCTTGTACTTCTACATTTGAACAAACACACGTCGTTTGGTTATAGCTTCTTCAAATAGTGGCAATTTTCATCTGGCCCTTATGTATTCCCACATAGGAACTAAATGGATTAAATTTTCATTTCTTCCTTTGAAATGTAGGCTCATAAAGCATGAGGAAATGTAACAGGAAAGGGTTTTAAGGCCAGCGGGATGCTGAGTGACAAAGAAGACTAACAGAGAAGGTTCATTTGTTATTGGAAACTCGAAGCTGGTTACTTGACATTTATAGTTTATACTCAGCCCACTTTCAGAAACTGAGGTGGCTTCACTACATCAGGCTAACAGGGAGAAGGAGGAAGGCGGAGACTCCACATGGCTGTGGGAGACAGACAAATCCAGCTGCAGCAATGTATTCCTCCCAATGTATTACTGACTTACAAAGACCCTGCAGCTTCTGCCTGGAGTTGCATGCCCAGGTACTTTAGCTTCTGGAAATTGGCTGCAATGGCCTCCACCCCAGAGCTGGCGTGCTAGATGTCCACAGGAAAGCAAGACTTTGCCGGGCGCGGTGGCTCAAGCCTGTAATCCCAGCACTTTGGGAGGCCGAGACGGGCGGATCACGAGGTCAGGAGATCGAGACCATCCTGGCTGACACAGTGAAACCTCGTCTCTACTAAAAAAATACAAAAAACTATCCGGGCGAGGTGGTGGGCGCCTGTAGTCCCAGCTACTCGGGAGGCTGAGGCAGGAGAATGGTCTAAACCCGGGAGGCGGAGCTTGCAGTGAGCTGAGATCCGGCCACTGCACCCCAGCCTGGGCGACAGAGCAAGACTCTGTCTCAAAAAAAAAAAAAAAAAAAAAAAGGAAAGCAAGCCTTTGCCTTAGCCCAAAGCCCTTGAGTTTTTGTTGCCGTTTTTATTAGGTTGGTGCAAAAGTAATTGCAATTTTTGGTCATTGAAAGTAACGGCAAAAACCTTAATTACTTTTGCACCAACCTAATACTTTGTATTCTATCCTTCTTGTACTACATTGTTTTATCTCTCCAGTTACAAAGTTAAAAAGTCGCCCCTACAGTAAGACTGTTCACCTAGAACCTAGCTATCAGAAGCACTAGCTGGTGGGATCATCCTTGCATCCATTAGGGAAGGAAGGCCAGTCAGGAGAGCTGGCATTTGTTGGAATGTTACATTATTCTGTCACTTGGCAACGTTATTCCCATGGATTCTAAACTCAGGGATCAGTCCTGCTAGCAGTACTGCTGCAGAAGACCATCTTTGTGAACGCGTCCCTGAGCTCTGGGCTCCGGAAGGCGTATATGAAGGGGTCAATGACGGCATTGCACATGATCAACATGCCGTTCACCTGGAAGAGGGACATGTAGCAGGCGCAGTAGGGGTTACTTGGGCAGAATGTCATTAAGAGGACATGAAGGACAAAGGGGGCCCAGCAGAAGATGAAGACCCCGAGCAGGATGGTCAGTGTGATGGCCCCTTTCATGTTGGTTCTGGGGAGGGTGGAGATCTTCCTGGTGTGGGAGCGAGCCAGCAGGAACATGTGCACGTAGAGGCACAGGATGAAGACCAGCATCAGCGGGAACAGCGACGTGAAGGTGATCACTGTGGGCACATGATGGGAGAAGATCACCATGGTGATGCCACTCGCCGTGCAGAACGTCCAGATGACCGCAAGCACCACCACAGTGCGGCGCATGGTCACGATGCTGTGGTACCGCAGTGCGTGGAAGATGGTGATGTAGCGGTCGGCGGCAATCACAGACAGGCTGAAGATGGACCCGAGCAGGGAGAGGACAAACAGGGAGTCGATGATGTCATCAGCTGTGGTTTCGAAACTGCCACGCGGCTTGAGATAGCCCATGTTTCTCAATATGATCAGGATATTTTCCAAGATCTTATATAGGCTGCCCAGCATATCAGATATGGCCAAGCTACAGATGAAAAAGTACATGGGTGCCTGGAGATTCTTATTCTTGAACACAGCCAGCAGGACGATCAGATTCTCCAAAACTCCAACAATGGAAATTGTGAAGAATATCTCTTCCGGCAAAACCACACGAGGACAGTCGGAATTATTTCTTGCTGTGTCATTGAAGTTTTCATACGAGTTGATAATGTGCTTCATTGCTCCTGCTTGTGGTTAAGGCAGTGATGTTACTTGGACTTGACTTCATGGAAAACTTGATTGATTCTTCAGGATCTTTTCTTCCTTGTAGCACTTGCTGGAGATCTAAGTTAAAATCTCCAAATCACCTAAAAGAGGGTACACAGAAATATTAGTTGCAAAGTACACTAGAAAATAAAAACCAGCCACAGTCGCTTAAGGAAACTCTATTCCCTCCATAAAATACAAAGAAATCAGTATATTAGAAAGAGCCTGCACACGTATGTTTATTGCAGCACTAGTGACAATAGCAAAGATATGGAATCAACCAAAGTGTTCATCAATGGGTGAATGGATAAAGAAAATGTGGTTCATATACACCAGCTATAAAAAAAAATAAGGTCATGTCTTTTGCAGCAACATGGATGGAAATGGAGGTCATTATCAAAGTGAAATAACTCAGAAACAGAAAGTCAAATACTGCATGTTCTCACTTATCTGTGGGAGCTAAATAATGCATACACGTGGATGTAGAGTGTGGAATGGACATTGGAGACTCGGAAGGGTGGGAGGGGGTAGGTGATGAGAAATTACCTCATGGGTAGCATGTATGTTATTCAGATGATGGACACACTAAAAGCTCAGGCTTCACCACTACACAGTATATCCATGTAACAAAATGGCACTTTTGTACCCCTTACATTTATAAAAATATATATATAAAGTGTTGTAATTTAGGTAAAATAGTATACTGGGCCCTCATCTTAAGCACTTTGTGAGAAACAGCATTAGTGGAATTTTGAGCCGAGAGATGACAGCAAAGATTATTCTTTGCCGGGCCACTTTCCCCCCATCCTTCTTGTGAACACACGTGGATGTGGGATGAACAGATGAATAGCAATGGTGCCCTTGATGAGCAAAGAGGTAAAGCAAGGAAAGGTCCACGTGGGAACTGGAGAGCCCACAGCTGCCTTCTCCGACGGGGAGGCGGTGACCGGGCTCGGCGGACTCAGGAGATGTTTAGGTCCATTCCTTCTCACTGCTCCTCTCCCTGGGTCACTGCCTGACCCCACAGCCTGTGGGATAATGGCAAAGGTGCCCATGTATCATTCCCACAGATGACTATGGAATGCACATCAGCACTTGTGTTTCAAAGGGGGAGCTCCTGGACTGGCATTTCTGGAGACTTATTTTTGGTGTCTCTGGGGGGAAGGTGGACTGGGCAGTGCAGCAGTGGGGAAAGCCAGCACCACGTGGCGAGGAAAAGACACTTCCCGGGCAGGACAGATTTGAGAGCACAACCTGTGATCCGAAGTCCACGGGGAGCCCCTCACAGCCTCACTCTACCGACTCATCTGGAAAGAAACCAATTCCCTTGGAAAGGATTGGGTCAGAGGTCAAGTGTTCAGAAGGAGGTTTGTGGGTTTGGTGGACGCAGAAGGAAGGGTTGACAGGGTGTGGCTGCTGCTAGGGTTCTGCCTGGAATGGCCAATTTACCCCGTTTGCCTGAAACATGGGCAGGGTTTAAAACCTGGAAGTCCTGCATCCCAGGAACCACCTCAGTCCCAGGCAGACAGGGATGAGTCACCTTCGTGCCTCCTGCCCAGGCCCGGAGAAGCCTGTGTGCTGTGTCCCATCTGCTGGGGAAGCCTCGGGGATGGGAGGGGAAGCCTGGGGATGGGAGGGGAAGCCTCGAGGATGGGAGGGGGAGCCTGGGGATGGGAGGGGGAGCCTGGGGATGGGAGGGGGAGCCTGGGGATGGGAGGGGGAGCCTGGGGATGGGAGGGGAAGCCTCGAGGATGGGAGGGGGAGCCTGGGGATGGGAGGGGGAGCCTGGGGATGGGAGGGGGAGCCTGGGGGATGGGAGGGGGAGCCTGGGGGATGGGAGGGGAAGCCTCGGGGATGGGAGGGGGAGCCTGGGGATGGGAGGGGCCTGTGGTGGTTGATGTTCATGTATCAGCCTGACAGAGCTTCAGGATACCAGGTATGTCGTGAGATAGTGTTCCGGGTGTGTCTGAGGGTGTTTCTGGGTGAGGTGCACATCGTGAGATAGTGTTCCGGGTGTGTCTGCGGGTGTTTCTGGGTGAGGCGCACATCGTGAGATAGTGTTCCGGGTGTGTCTGCGGGTGTTTCTGGGTGAGATGCACATCGTGAGATAGTGTTCCGGGTGTGTCTGCGGGTGTTTCTGGGTGAGGCGCACATCGTGAGATAGTGTTCCGGGTGTGTCTGCGGGTGTTTCTGGGTGAGGTGCACATCGTGAGATAGTGTTCCGGGTGTGTCTGCGGGTGTTTCTGGGTGAGACGCACATCGTGAGATAGTGTTCCGGGTGTGTCTGCGGGTGTTTCTGGGTGAGACGCACATCGTGAGATAGTGTTCCGGGTGTGTCTGCGGGTGTTTCTGGGTGAGGTGCACATCGTGAGATAGTGTTCCGGGTGTGTCTGCGGGTGTTTCTGGGTGAGGTGCACATCGTGAGATAGTGTTCCGGGTGTGTCTGAGGGTGTTTCTGGGTGAGACGCACATCGTGAGATAGTGTTCCGGGTGTGTCTGAGGGTGTTTCTGGGTGAGGTGCACATCGTGAGATAGTGTTCTGGGTGTGTCTGAGGGTGTTTCTGGGTGAGACGCACATCGTGAGATAGTGTTCCGGGTGTGTCTGCGGGTGTTTCTGGGTGAGGTGCACATCGTGAGATAGTGTTCCGGGTGTGTCTGAGGGTGTTTCTGGGTGAGACGCACATGGTGAGATAGTGTTCCGGGTGTGTCTGCGGGTGTTTCTGGGTGAGATGCACATCGTGAGATAGTGTTCTGGGTGTGTCTGAGGGTGTTTCTGGGTGAGACGCACATCGTGAGATAGTGTTCCGGGTGTGTCTGAGGGTGTTTCTGGGTGAGACGCACATCGTGAGATAGTGTTCCGGGTGTGTCTGCGGGTGTTTCTGGGTGAGATGCACATCGTGAGATAGTGTTCCGGATGTGTCTGCGGGTGTTTCTGGGTGAGGTGCACATCGTGAGATAGTGTTCCGGGTGTGTCTGAGGGTGTTTCTGGGTGAGACGCACATCGTGAGATAGTGTTCCGGGTGTGTCTGCGGGTGTTTCTGGGTGAGGTGCACATCGTGAGATAGTGTTCCGGGTGTGTCTGAGGGTGTTTCTGGGTGAGACGCACATCGTGAGATAGTGTTCCGGGTGTGTCTGCGGGTGTTTCTGGGTGAGGTGCACATCGTGAGATAGTGTTCCGGGTGTGTCTGAGGGTGTTTCTGGGTGAGACGCACATTTGAACAGGTGACTGAGTAAAGCAGAGGCCCTCCGGGATGTGGGTGGGCCTTGACCAATCAGCAGAAGGCCTGAGGAGAACAGAACTGCTCCTCGAGAACTAGGGGGCTCCTCCTGCCTGACTGCCTGATGGAGACACTGGCCTTTTCCTGCCTTCGGACTAGCACAGAAGCGTGAGCTCCTCTTAGGTCTCATGTCTGTTGGCTTTCAGACCAGAACACACCATCTGCTCCCCTGGGTCTCCAGCTTGCTGGGTGTAGAGCTCGGGACTGCGCACCCGTATAACTGTGTGTGCCAATTCCTTATAATAAATCTCTTTATGTCTCTACCCATCTCCTGTTGTTTCTTTTCCTCTGCAGAATCCTGGTTAATACAGGGCCCAACACCTGTGGCCAGCATGGGCCATGTATGGAGACTCTGCTGGGACAGATACCCCCCATCTCATGAGTCCATTAAATGTAATCAGAATTAGTATATATTTCCAATTTCAGATGCATTTGATGGTAAAATTCATAAAAAAAAAGAAATATTGAACGTGGTTGTAATTTTTTTTTAGAAACAGGTGGTTTAGGAACCCAGCTTCAGTTGCTGTGCATTGCTGACCTGCAGCTGCCAATCCTACAAATCCATGGGGAACCCTGAATTTGGACAGACATACAGTGTGCCCATGGAGTCCCTTCAAAAGGCCACCAATCAAGCATTGCTGCTGCACATTTGTGGATGCTGCCAAGCTGGTGGTGGGGGCTGCAGGTGGTGTGTGGCCCCATTCTTGGTTGAACGGACAGTGACATGAATTGGTGGCCTTTATGAGTGCTCAGCATGCACTGGGCACTGCCTAATACTCCACATGCATTCAATCACTCAACCTCCAGAGGAAGCTACCCCGCAGAGGTTGGGCAACTGCCTAAACCACAGTCTGGAGAGGACACAGCAGGGCCCGCCTTGTGACCACCGTGTCACACCCCTTTCACACGTGGCAAGGGTGATAACAACAGATGCAAGAGACCAGACACAGCACCCCCTACTCCAACGCAAACTGCAATAAAATTGACACCAGTCATTTTCCTCTCGACTTGGCCTTTCTCAATGCCAAGTAGGATTTGTAAATTCTGCTGTGTGGTTATGCCCCTATTTTTCCTGCTTGGAGACTGCCCATAGAACACACTAAATGACAACTAGAAGAAGCCAAACTCACTCCTTTTAAACTTCACAAGGGCCCCCTGTGAGGTGGCATCAATGACCCAAATACTTCAACAATGTCTTTGTCTTAAAGAACTTGGATGGGGGTCTGCACGTGCCATGTGTCTGGCTCTCACTCATTCAAAGCTGTCTGCTGTCCTCTCCCATTTGCTCTTTTGTGTCTTGATTTCTTCACTGCACACAACACAGGTCTAGAGTCCTTCCAGGGTTTGTGGTTTGCTCGGCAATAAATGTCCACCCTTCAATTCCACGCTGCTTTCCTCTGTCCGTACCCTATTGAAACTTGTCTCAAACTCCTGGGCTCAAGCCATCCTCCCACTTTAGCTTCCCAAGGCACTGGGGATTACAGATATGAACCATCCCACCTGTCAGAGTGATCTTTAAATCTCATTCTTTCTTATGTTATTGGAACCTCTGGAGTTAACTCCTGGCCTGAAGACCAAGCTCCATCACCTTGAGCTCGCAGTAAACAAGATCTTAGAAGGCTCTAACTCTGCGGTCCTCCCCAGAGGACCCCATGGGGTGGTGAATGAGAAAGGAGAAAAGAGGCAAGTTTTTCATAGCTTTAGAATCTGTACCCAGAAAGAAACTTGGTTGAGTCACTTGCCTGAAGGCGTAGGTCTTGGCAGGCAGAGCAGACAATTGGGGCAGTTACAATTGTTCAAGGGACTACAAGGAAAAGCGAAACCGACTTTTGTTTTTTGGCTGGGAGGGGCACACAAGTCATCAGAGTTAACAGCATCACAGGGCACAAGAACGTGGCCCCAGATACTCAAATGCGGCCCCAAATGTGGCTCACTCTGTTAGATGCTCTTTGGAAAGTCCAGGGAGCATGGGCAACTCTAAAGTGAGATTTTTATATCAATTACCATCTTTGACCAAAAAAAATAAAAATATAATTTTTATATTTTTTAAAGTCTCCAAAGGTAAGGAGAAGGCTCTATTATGTGTTAAATTCTCGTTATGTGCCAGCTGGTCCTGCATCCTGTGCTGTGCCTGGTGGGTCTCATTTTAATCCTCTTGATGACAACATGAGGGAGTCCTATTCTCTCTGACTCACCCCTGAGGAGTCGAGGCCGAGAGACCAGCAGACCGGTCTAAAGTCCCATAGGCTTTGCGTTGCGCAGCTGGGATTTAAATCAAGACCTGTTTGGCTCCAAAAATGATTAATCTTAGCATTTCCATGAATAGTCATTTGATAAGAAAGTTTTAATGGCTTTAGTAAAAATGAATACAAAATAACTTAACAATCTTAAACCTCTGTATCTGACCAAATCAGGATGGTTCTCCTGACTCTCTCTGAGATTTTTAACGAGATTCAGGGAACAGAAAGACCCGCAGTCTCCACCTGTGGTTTAGGAAGGGCGTTAGTGCTGCAGACAGCCTTTGAGCAGCAGCGTCCTGGGGCCCACGGGCTGTGTTTTGGGTTCCGTGGATCTTGCTGAAGACAAGTGAGCAGCACGGTGCCGCCTTCCTCTGGGCTGCTGGGCGTTTCTTCAGTTGCTCTTCTGGAGAAGAGCTGGGGAAGGAGGACTGAGTGACTGAGTGACGTTTACCAGAGGCGTTCAGGCTTTTCTAGAGGGCAGTCCTGTCACCCAGGCTTTAGAGAGAGCCAGCGGAGGGCCGTGCTCCTGAGCTCTGGGTTCTGGGGGTGGGAACCGTCACGCAGCTGGGGCTGACCTGCCCGTGTCGGGGTGAGGTTCTGGGACCAGCTCTGAGTGAATCAGGAGCTCTTTTCGGCGTCCCAGCGTCTGTGCTGCTTTTTTCCCTTGTTTTCACTAGATGCATTTAAGATTTTTGTGTCACTCTTTGAATAGGTTCTACAGCCCAATACACTTATGTCTGTGTGTCTGTATGTGTGGCTATGTATGAACAGTACAAAGGCTCCCTCCCCACGCTGTATCCATCGGCCCCATCGCCACCTTCAGATCACCGGTCTCCTGGAATTTCTGCATGCACACACCAGCAAACGTGAATATGCATGCCCACCTCCCTGCACAGCCTCACCCGGACCACCACCTTCCACCCGCTCACCTCTCCCGTCCTCCGAGCTCCACTGCTCGTGTCAGGCTTCCTGCCTGTGCGACCCACTCAGACCTTTCCCTGCCATGGCTGTGATGCTCACACAAACACTCGCCGCCCCCCAGCTTTTGACGCTGGGACGCCTAGTAGGTTAACTTAGTCTCCATAATTTGCCCGTGTTGTTTTCCCACCGAGTCAGGCTCTGTGTGTTACCCATGCTGCTAGCATAGTGCTTGGCACACACTTATTTTGAGTTGAGAACTTACTGTAAAACCGTCTTTCAAATTTTTGTACCCTGGCAGCTCATAGCCAGAGAACAGAGAAGTTAAGACTTTAAGACTCCACCACTCTAGAAGGCCACTGGGTGGGGTCCGCGTTCTCTCTCCCTGGGCCTGGACACGTCCTTCCTCACTTCTCACACTCAGCACCGTGTCCTTGCCCAAGTACAGACTCTCCTCCACGGCCCCTCCTCCCAAGGGGGCCCAGGATCACTGCCCAACTATGCGCCTGTAGCTCTTTGTTCTTATTTCGACAATGGCAATTATTCTACAATTATTCTACGATTATTCACATGAAAAGCCTGCAGATGGATCTGAGTTCCTTAGGATAAGACCTGCCCTGAGCATGTCTAAGTCTGGCCCCTGCAGACAAGCTGGCCCACAGCAATTGTATTTGCATAATGAAGGCAAGGAGTGTGGCTTACACAGACATGAAAGCTCTCATTAAAATTTATTAGACACTAAGGATTCCATAGGAAACATACCTGGGATCATTAACAAGGTGAAGAATAGGATTTTTTTTTTTTAAGATGTTTTAAGTTGCTCTGAGGCAGTGACAGGGCAATTTGCTGCTGAGCAAAAACCTCCTCTGCCAGAGATTCAGGCTCCACTGAGAAGTCAGGGCGGCTTTGGAACCGTCTACCCCATTACCCTGGTCCATGCCGTCCTCCTCTGCCGCCGCCTAAGGGGGGTCCCAAAGGCAGGGTGGGGGCGCCCGTGTCCCTGCTCCCACAGCTCCCTGTGGTGTGTGTCCTGTCGTGAGCTAGTGTGAAGTGTTGTCTCAGTGTGCTGCGTCCTCAGCCCCGGGGCTCCAGGAGGCTGCACTCTGACTTAGGCCTGCAACAAGGCCCAGCACATAAGGGTTCGGTACCGCTTGATCCAGGCATGAATGAGTGAGCAGAGCCTGTGACCACCGCTTCACTCCCACCCCGGGGATGGGGGGAGAGGGGATCTGAGGGGTGCTCCTCCTTCTGATCTGCTCAAGGCTATACTTTCAGCATCCCTTTGTCCCCCTTTCCCATTCCTATCCCTTTTGGGCTTTTTGCATGTGTGTGTGTTTACAAGTGTGTGCACACGTATGTGTGTATGTGTGTGCATGAGTGTGTGTGTGTTTACAAGTGTGTGCACATGTATGTGTGTGTGTGTGCATGAGTGTGTGTGTGTTTACAAGTGTGTGCACATGTATGTGTGTATGTGTGTGCATGAGTGTGTGTGTGTAAGTGAAGAATGGGGACAGTTATCTGAAGGCAGCTTAGATAAACTGAAATATGAAGAAGAGTTGTTTAATCGAAAGCCTGGGCCTCCTTTCTAGGTAACATGTGCCCCCGACAGAGCCAGCCAAGGGAAGGTGAGAGCCCCTCACGATGGTGGTGACTGCACGCTTCCGGGGTCAAACACTTTGCAGGAGTATGTGATAATCAGTATACTTTTAGTTATTGTTCACGCTGCACCCCATGTTGCTGCCTAGGAAGGTGGAGGACGACTGAGCTAGTGGTTGAGAAAGGCACAGAAAGTGTGTGTGCATCTCCCAGAACTGTAACGTCACATGTGTGGGTGGTGGAGTTGCTTAAACACCAATGCCTCAGGTGCTGGAAGCCGCTGCCTGCCCACGTCTTTGTGGCACTAAAACCCCCACACTCTTACACCTAGAAAAGCTCATCAGGTGAACGGGCGAACGCCAGAAGCGATAATAGAAGCATGAGTTGTTTCACCCCTAATTCTATTAGGAAAAAATTGGCTGTAGTCCTTGAATAGAGCTCAGTGACAATTTGAAGAGTACTAGAGAAGCTAATAAATTCATTAATAGGGAAGATTGTTTTAGCTAGATGAAAAGGTAATAGTTTAATTAGAAAAATAATAAACTGCCTTAGGAAGGATGAAAACCCATAATTAAAAAGAGGAGCTATTAGGAGGAATTCCGAATAGTACCTCTTCTCAGATTTGTTCCTAGCTGCTCTATTCATGGTCCAAAAGCACTCAACAAGCTGAGGAATTAGTGGAAAATGTACTTACCTTTGGCTCTGAAGCAGGAAGCTTCTGGGCAAAATGAACGAGAAGGAATGAGCTCTGAGCGAAAAGCAAGCAAGCGGACCTTGGCCCAGGAAGGGCCGGAACACATGCATCACCGGAGACAGTTAGATTGTTATCATTACCTTGAGTAAATGTCATCCCACATGAACTGCGCATTTCTGGTAATGTGAAGTTCGAGAAATGGAAAGACACAGGCAGATGAAGATGTAATTTCCATGAGCTCAGCTAGTCAAGGTTGCTTCCATTGTTTACAACAATATTTCCAGCAGATTATGGAATTGTCATCTTGCTCTTTTTAAATGCCACGTTAGAGTTGCATTTAGTTCTAAAAGGAACAAAGGAATTAAATAAATCGGGTTTTTGAGGAAACGGTTTTGGAAGAATTTGTTTTAAAACTTCTAGCAAACTTCTCGAGATCTCTTGCAAACATTTGGCTCGTTAGTCTCATTAAGAAGCCACAAGCCCCATTATCCATATTTCACAAGACTAAACAATGAGAGCGAGAGAACTGTGTGCTCAAGTGCACATATGACGCATGGGTCCAGACACGAAAAAACCCTGTGTTCTGCCAATGCTTCTCCGTTCAAAACCTTCACAGAAACCGCTGTAGATAAGAGCCGTCGTTCAAAGCAGACTTCTTCTGTGTTAGGGTGCAATGCTGTGTGCTCTCTGCCTGCCAGGGCCTGCAGGGAAGGGCTACTGTTGGTGTCAGTCACAGCAACAGGAATGTTGAAGTGTGGATTTGGGCCAAGTTTCCGGATGGTCCTGGGTTTTTGGGGCTGGGGCCAAACCAGTGGCTGTTTCTGAAATGTGAGCTTCCACCCCAAGCCAAAAAGTGTTCACACGTGGGTGGTCTGGAGAAGACCGAAGTGAGAGGCCTGAGTTGAATTTGCCAGGCAGGTAAACACAATTTTATAAAGTGGCTTTCCCTGGCCTGTCACTGAGGCAAAGCGTGTTGTCCCCAGGAACTCACGGACCCTCGGTCATCCCAGACTTTGGCGGTTTCTGAGTAGCTGTCTGCCCCTGCACCATGCCCTGCAGCTCAAACCTGGCATCCCACAGACTTCTTTCCCCTCCTTTGTCATGTAGTTGAGATAACAGAAAAAAGCAAGGCATTGCCTCCAGAAAGCTACTGTATTATCTGGAAAAGCAGAGACAACTTGTCCTTAGCGCTTGTACTTGTACTTGCAGAAGCAGAGGTCGTTTGTCAGAGATCTGTGGATCTGATTAGCTGATTGGGAAAGCCCATCCGGTGGTCAGCCCCAGGGAGTGTGACATCAGGCAGGCTGCCGATGGTGGGAACAGTGTCTGGAGGAGGCGAGCCTTGGCCAGTCCTCTGTGTGGGACCTGGGCCACTCTGACTGGGAGGGACCGAGAGACTTCCAGCAGGAGGAAGGTGGCCTAGGGGTTGGCTAAGCCCTGCAAAGAGAGTAGCTATTGCTATTTTAGTTCTTCCATTATGGAGACTCATCTCTCTTCAATTTGTAGAAAAAAAGGGGGCAAAAGTCTCTTAGAAGGAGCAGAGTAGAAATGACAAAGGGTTTAGAGCCAGAAGACATGGGGTCAGAGTTCGGACCCCCAGGCCTCTAGGACTCCATCGCCTCGTGTAAAGTGGGCTGTTGTGAGAATTTAGTCCAGGTTTGTAAGAGTGCTCAGGGAAATGTAAAACCATATACCAATCCCTGTGGTTTTTATTATGAACCCGTCCAAACACTCTTGAAATAGTGGCTTTTAAAAGAAATATCTATGTTCTAGGGAAACCCATTCAGCTGGTGATCATTGGAAAGCAAACTTGTAAGTGGAGATACTGGTAGATGAACTCCGATGACCATGTTACAACTGTGCCACCATTCCATCACCAACCCAGTCTCTCTCTCATCCCAAGAGACAGGATGGAAAAGGGGAATTTTGGGGAGCATTCAAAGGGCTTCTGTATGCACCCTTTTTTCTCTTCTCACACAATCGTATACAACTCAGTCACTTTCACAAATACAACTTCCTACCCAGTGCTTGTGTCTCTCATGGAAAAGCTGAAGAGTAGAGGGTGAGAGGTTGGCGGGGACTTGGGAGGCAGAGCAAGGGGAAAGGAGTTGGAATGGGGAAACAGAAAGGGACAGGAAGAAGAGACAGGTCCAGGGATCTGTCTTTTGTGTTTGCAGGACTGCCCCATTCTGACACAGAAAATGCTGGGGTTGGAAGGTAACTCACACATGTCTGTGCTGAAATCTGCAGTTGAAGCAATGGCAGTAATCCACACTGGGTTCCCTACGTGCCAACCATGATGAATGTTCTCAGTGCTGTACATATCTCAACACTTAATCTTCTCAGCACATGTGTGAAGTCACCTTACAGACCCCAATTACAGATGGGTGTCTGAGAAGTTCAGTAGCTCTGCAGAGGCCATGATAGCACTCAAGACTTTCCTGTAAGAATGATGAGGAGTCAAGACTAGGATGACATGACCTGATTCAGGCTTTAAAGGATCCTTTCCGTGGCGAATGGGTTGTAGGGGCCAGAGGGGAGATGGGACAGTGGTAGAGGTGGGTGCCTGGTGGGAGCTGCTTGAGGAGGAAATGGGAAGTGAGGACAGGAGACAGCAAGCATGGACAAGCTTTTATAAAACATTTAAATTTAAATTTTAAATAAATATTGTATATATTTAAGGTGTGTATGATGTTTTGTGTGTATCCTTACAGTGAACTACTGACTGCAGCCAATCAACTGAACATATCCTTTCTGTGTGTGGTGAGAACACTTAAGATCTGCTCTCTTTGCACATTTCCTTCTTGTTTTTTCTTTTCTGTTTTTAATATCTTTTTACCTGTTTTTTTCTTTTTTTTTTTATTATACTTTATGTTCTAGGACACATGTACACAACATGCAGGTTTGTTACATATGTATACATGAGCCATGTTGGTGTGTAACACCCATTAACTTGTCATTTACATTAGGTATATCTCCTAATACTATCCCTCCCCTCTCCCCCCACCCCACAACAGGCCCTGATGTGTGATGTTTCCCTTCCTGTGTCCAAGTGATCTCATTGTTCAATTCCCACCTATGAGTGAGAACATATGGTATTTGGTTTTCTGTTCTTGCGATAGTTTGCTGAGAATGATGGTTTCCAGCTGCATCCATGTCCCTACAAAGGACACGAACTCATCCTTTTTTATGGCTGCATAATATTCCATGGTGTATATGTGCCACATTTTCTTAATCCAGTCTATCATTGATGGACATTTGGGTTGATTCCAAGTCTTTGCTATCGTGAATAGTGCCGCAATAAACATACGTGTGCATGTATCTTTATAGTAGCATGATTTATAATCCTTTGGGTATGTACACAGTAATGGGATGGCTGGGTCAAATGGTATTTCTAGTTCTAGATCCTTGAGGAATTGCCACACTGTTTTCCACATCTTTTTTTGAGATGGAGTCTCACTCTTTTGCCCAGGCTGGAGTGCAGTGGCGCCATCTTGGCTCGCTGCAACCTCTGCCTCCAAGGTTCAAGCAATTCTCCTGCCTCAGCCTCCCCATTAGCTGGGACTACAGGTGCTTGCCACCATGCCCGGCTTAGTTTTTGTATTTTAGTAGAGACAGGATTTCACTGTGTTGCCCAGGCTGATCTTGAACTCCTGAGCTTAGGCAATCTACTCGCCTTGGCCTCCAAAAGTGCTGGGATTACAGGCATGAGCCACCATCCCCAGCCCTTCTCTTTGCACATTTCAAGCATACAACACAGGATCAGCTACAGTCACCGTGCTGTACCTTGGGCCTGCAGAACTTACTCCTCCTGCACCGCGGAAACTTCATGGCCTTTGACCAGCATTGCCCCAAGTCCCCACCCCAGGCCCTGGCAGCCACCCTTCTCCTCTCTTCCTAAGGATTCGACTTTTAAATTATTCTCATAGAAGTGAGATCAAGACATGGCGAGGGCTTTCAGAAGTTTTGATGTGAGAAGGTGTGGAGCAAGAGTGCATAGGGAGTAACAGGGGCCTGCCTTTTTCGAAGAGACCTCCTGGGTAGGTAACTTGTGTGTGGATGAGAGAATCCAGCAGAAAGCACAGGCTCGGTCAGCAGGTCACAGTGCGGCAGAGATGGACACATGTTCCTGAGCAGGCAGGGGGCGAATCCTGAGCACTAGAGGAGGGGGTGACCTTGGCCAGAATGGCGAGACAACAGGCACAGCTGTAGGGAGGCCATAGCCTAGTGGAGGAGAGACGAGGGCCTGCCTCTTGATTGCATAATTTCTCACAGAAGTATGAGGCAATCTTATTTTAGTCTGATATGTAAACGACCGGGTAACTGCTCCACCATCTGAGCCACTCCAGTGAATTAGGAGAGTTATTTGAACATGAGCATGACCGACAGGGCTCACTGAAGCCACACAACCTAAAGAGGACCAGCCAAGGACACAAATGTAGCTCCCACCCATAAAGCCAAAGGAAGCACATTTCCAGTTTAAATTTCCCATCTGGACCCACTTTTCAGCCTTCAAGGAAATATTTTGAAATCTGTTTGTGGAACGCGTCCACTTGCACAGGAAGCCCCACAGTGGCGACTGGCGCAGAGCTGGTGCTCAGTAAGACTCTCCTTCTGCTCCTGACTTCTTTTGCTTTTTGAGACACAGTCTCACCGAGTCGCCCAGGCTGTAATGCAGCAGTGTGAACTTGGCTCACTACAGCCTCGACCTCTCAGGCTCCAGCAATCCTCCTGCCTCAGCCTCCCGAGTAGCTGAGACTACATGGAAGCGCCACCACGCCCGGCTAATTTTTGTATTTTTTGTAGTGATGGGGTTTTGCCATGTTGCCCAGGCTGGTCTTGAACTCCTGAACTCAAGTGACCCACCCGCCTTGACCTCCCAAAGTGCTGGGATTACAGGTGTGAGCCGCTGTACTTGGCCCCTGTTCCTGACTTCCTGTCAGCCCTCTGTTAATTTCCACATGCATTTGCCTCTTCATCCTCACACCAATCTCATGCATTGCATAAAGGATAATGAAGATTTGTCCATTCATTTCCTCACTTATTTAGCTCCCATTTGATGAGTATGTACCGTGCGCCTGGCACCATGCGGGTGCTGGGGATGCAGGTGTGTATGACACAGCCTCTGACTTAGAAGAGTTCAGTATCTAGTTGGGAAGAAGGACAACATAGTTGGGAAGAAGGACAACATAGGAAGAAGGACAACATAGAAGAAGACAACAAAAATCTTGTATACATATCACTTGTGCCACACAAGTGATAAGGGCTAGATCCAAAGTCTACCTGAAGTATTTGGGAACTCTGATGTAAAAGTACCTATTCCTCCTTTAGGTAAGCATAAGGATGTCGTCCCATGTTGTTCAAGTTGCATTGTGAGGGGTAAATAGAATTTTGCTAAGCAGATATGGTTGGAAAGAGGATCGCAGGAGGTGCAGGAAAGCAATTATGAAAGCATGTGTGAGAGGGTCTAGGTGAAGGGGTGGCCAGTCCCTCCACACCTGTGGGCATTTCTCGTCAGGTGGGAAGAGAGACTGAGAAAAGAAAGAGACACAGAGACAAAGTATAAAGAAAGAAAAGTGGGCCCAGGGGACTGGTGCTCAGCATACGGAGGACCCGCGCTGGCACTGGTCTCTGAGTTTCCTTGGTATTTATTGATCATTATCTCTAGCATCTCGGAGAGGGGGATGTGGCAGGACAGTAGGGTAATAGTGGGGAGAGGGTCAGCAGGAAGACATGTAAACAAAGGTCTCTGTGTCATAAACAAGGTTAAGAAAAGGTGCTGTGCTTTTATGTGCACAGTACACAAACATCTTGGTGCATTAGAGAGCAGTATTGCCGCCAGCATGTCTCACCTCCAGCATTAAGGCAGTTTTCTCCTATCTCAGTAAATAGCACATACAATCGGGTTTTACACTGAGGCATTCCATTGCTCAGGGACGAGCAGGAGACAGATGCCTTCCTCTTATCACAACTGCAAAGAGGCGTTCCTCTTTTACTAATCCTCCTGAGCACAGACCCTTTATGGATGTCACACTGGGGGACGATCAGGTCTTTCCCTTCCCATGAGGCCATATCTCAGGCTCGCACATGGGGAGAAACCATGGACAATACCTGGCTTTCCTAGGCAGAGGTCCCTGCGGCCTTCCACAGTGCATTGTGTCCCTGGGTACTTGAGATTAGAGAATGGTGATGACTTTTAACAAGCATACTGCCTTCAAGCACTTTTTTAACAAAGCACATCCTGCATAGCCCTAAATCCATTAAACCTTGAGTCAACACGGCACATGTCTCTGCAAGCACAGGTTCGGGGCTAGGGTTACAGATTGTTTTTTTTTTTTTGAGACGGAGTCTTGCTCTGTCGCCCAGGCTGGAGTGCAGTGGCTGGATCTCAGCTCACTGCAAGCTCCGTCTCCCGGGTTCACGCCATTCTCCTGCCTCAGTCTCCCGAGTAGCTGGGACTACAGGCGCCGCCACCTCGCCCGGCTAGTTTTCTGTATTTTTTTTTTTTTTTTTTTTTTTTTTTGAGACAGAGTCTTGCTCTGTCGCCCGGGCTGGAGTGCGGTGGCCGGATCTCAACTCACTGCAAGCTCCGCCTCCCGGGTTCACGCCATTCTCCTGCCTCAGCCTCCCGAGTAGCTGGGACTACAGGCGCCCACCACCGCGCCCGGCTAATTTTTTGTATTTTTTAGTAGAGATGGGGTTTCACCGTGTTAACCAGGATGGTCTCGATCTCCTGACCTCGTGATCCGCCCGTCTCGGCCTCCCAAAGTGCTGGGATTACAGGCTTGAGCCACTGCGCCCAGCCCTAGGGTTACAGATTAACAGCATCTCAAGGCAGGAGAATTTTTCTTAGTACAGAACAAAATGGAGTCTCTCATGTCTACTTCTTTCTACATAGACACAGTAACAGTTTGTTCTCTCTTTCTTTTCCCCGCACTAGGAGGAGTGGAGAGTGAATGGGGAAGGGTGAGGGAAAGGACGTACCAGTCATGGTGGTTCACAATATGGACTGTGGGGCCAGACTGCCCGGGTGTGGATTTTGGATCTGCAGCTGATTTTGAACCAGTTACCTCACCTTTCCATGCCTTTTCTTTTCAGTTTCCTTCTCTCTAAAAGAAGGTTAATACCTCCTAGCTGTGGCAGAGACACTGCTCACCAAACATCACACGTGATCGTCCAAGTTTCTCAGTTTTTCTTATAGTTGGGGGAATGACCATGTGACTAGTTCTGGCCTTAATGGACTGTGTGTGGAGCGTCAACTCCAAGCTGAGCTGGGGAAGTGCCTGTGTGACTCACCTGTCACTTTTGTTTTTCCTTGTGTGGGTGCCTTGGAGGCCATGTGCTTCGAGTGATAAAACTACTGGAGCTTCTCTCAGCCTGGGTCCCTGAATGACAATGTGGAGCAGAACTCTCTTGGATCCACATTGCACACATCATGAAAAATAAACCTTTGTGTGGTAAGCTATTGATATTTTAGGGTCAGTTTGTTACTGCAACTTAGTTTGCCCTATCCTAACCAGTACATTATCAGTTAGTGCCGTATAAGAATCAAATGAGTTAACTTGTAAAGCATTTAGAACAACACCGGGAATATAGTGAGTGCTACACAAGAGCTTGTTAAACTAAATACAAGTATAGAGGGTGGGGAGTGCTGAGGACATGGCAGGAGTCAAGCCAGCAAAATTTGGATCATAAAAAAAGTCTTGTATACATATAAAGGAACTTAATTTTTAAATGGAGGAGTATATTAAAAGTAGGTAAGTACTTTGTCAATGTGGACAGAGAGAGTAAAGGCAGTGCCTGGCACATACAAATGCTTGGTGATGACTGCCCTGGTTGTTTCACTGTTGTCTTGTAATCGCAGGAGTTCCCTGACTGCTGGGTAGGGGCAGAGTGGAGAGCGACTTTGAGAGTGCAAGTTACTCATCGAAGGAGAGGTGGGGACACTAGCCACAACCTAAAGCTGAAGGCTGTTACAAGAATTGTGTTTGTTAGTTTATTAATTTGGGGAGGTGGTGGTGGCTATTTATGAAACAGGGTTTGTGCCTTAGCCCTACTGTGTGCAGATCACCGCGACTGGGGCTGGAGAAGCTCTAAAACGAAGACTGTGTGAGACCAGGTCATGGAGTCATTGTTAGAGCCTGGGGAGAGCTGAAAGCTACACTGGAAATATTCTGTCTGTATCGCTCTCCTTGCTTCGCCAATGAAGAAACTGTCCCCAGAAAGGCTGGCTTGCCTTCCTGCCCAGCGGCTGCTCTGCGGGGATGAAGGGCTGAGGCTGCCTCTCCTTGCCTGTGCCTGATGTCTGCACAACAGCAAGCACTTTCTCTCTGCCTTCTCTGCTTCAAGTAACCCTTAGTTCTTCTGGCTTCTATATTTTCATCCCAATAATCACTTACTGTTTTATCTTCCTGAACTTTTCTAGTATTCCCACATCCCTCCCAGATTGGAGCTTTGTTTTTTTTTTTTTTTTTTTTTTTTTTTTGAGACGGAGTCTCACGCTGTTGCCCAGGCTGGAGTGCAGTGGCCGGATCTCGGCTCACTGCAAGCTCCGCCTCCCGGGTTCCCGCCATTCTCCTGCCTCAGCCTCCTGAGTACCTGGGACTACAGGCGCCCGCCACCGCGCCCGGCTCATTTTTTGTATTTTTAGTAGAGACGGGGTTTCACTGTGGTCTCGATCTCCTGACCTTGTGATCCGCCCGCCTCGGCCTCCCAAAGTGCTGGGATTACAGGCTTGAGCCACCGCGCCCGGCCAGGAGCTTTGGTTAGACACAGAGACAGTCAATGTCCTGCAATGTATGGTTCACTCAGACTGGATTATTTGAGACAAGTTTAAGAAAAGGGTCATTTACAAAGATGTAAGCAGAGTAGAGCAAGCCATACCGCAGAGCACAGAATCTGGGCACAGTCGTGCCTCTCAGCTGCCCTGGGTCTGAGGCATGTATCCAGCCTGTGGTGACCTGCAGGGGGAGCTGGGAGAATACCCTGTGTCCCCTCTCTCCTGTTCGACTCATGGGCTTAATCCAACTAGAAGCCAGAGGGCAAGGAAGTTACGATATATCCTTTGTACTCAGCCTCCTGAGCACAAAGAGCTGTGGGGAGAGGCTGAGCAGGGGATCTGGAGAGGCAAATGGTAGATTTCTGCACCATTAAATACAACGTGTGGAGGCCATTGTTAGGACTGAGCTTCTGAACCTGGCCACAACAGATCAGAGGAAACCAGAATGGAGTCACCTGTGCCAGGTGCCACATAGCCCAACTGAGCCTAGAAATGGGCCCGTTTCCCCCCAAAAAATGGGAGATTCAGAGCAACCAGTCCTAAGGGGTCCAGTCAACCTAAGTCAGTGACTCTCTAAGGAAAGTAACTCTGAAACAACCCCTCTGCTTTTTGTTCCCTCTTTCTGCTTCTTCAGCTTCTTCTGCCTGTAAAGCCTGCCTCCTCTGCCCAGCTATCCATGCCCCTTTCATAGATGGGTTGCCGCCCAACTCATGAATCATTCATAAAAGCCAATTCGGTCTTTAAACACAATTTGTTGAAATGTTTTCTTTGACAGCACAGATGAACACAGTCTATAAAAGCTGGCTCAGAGAGGAGTTTGCAGAGATGGCAGTGTGTTTGCCACCTGGCAGGTGCCATTAGCCTGGGCCTCCCAGCACTGTGTTTGGAGTCTCAGCTGTGGTCCCAGGTTCCAACTAGTGCTTATGCAGAGCCCAGGTTTCCCAGGGACTGGGCCCCTGTGTCACTGAGCAGTGGCTCTGGTTACACAGGAACAGAACGGCTCTGCGACAGGAATGGCCCTGCAATCCTCCAGGCTTAATCTCATGGCAGCGCTGCGGCTGTGTGCTCTTGAAAGACATGTGTAGAGTAGGGTTTTCAAACCTCAGTAGCACAGAACCCCAGAATGCTCCTGTCACTCTTGGCCAAGTCGTCTAAGATGCTTCCCTTGCACTGCTGTTTCCGTTGGGGAGATGCTACAGCTACCTGTGATCATTTAAATGGAAAAGGAGTAAGTTTCCAAAACCTTTAGAAACAAAAAGAACTGAGAGTAAATTCTCCAGTTTGGGGTTGACCGTTCCGTCAATTCCTATTGGTTTTAGAGCCTCCCTGGAAAAGGAAAAGGAAAGCATTTAACTTTGTTTCCGTCTGTATGCACAGGACGGATTGTGATTTCTTTTAATCAAAAACCTCTAGCAAATCCCAGGCTCTTAGAACTGGAAGGTACCTAGAGGCCCGTGGGTTTAAACACTTCGATGTGCAGAGAAGGAAACCGAGAACCCCCCAGAGGTGAAACAACACTCTCAGTGTCACCCTGGGAGGCTGTCTCATACCGGACACGGTTTGTTCGTGCCCCACATTTCCCTTGTGTTCCCTTTGACATAGAAATGAAATAACTCGAGTTTCCTTTCTGTGATGCTGTGGGGGTTTAGCTCCTTCCCCCAGTTGCTGCTGCAATTTCATAACCCGTGTTCGGTGGCTGCTGCCAGCCTCTGCGTGTGGGAGCTGCTGCCCCTGGCGTCTTGCCTTTGCTTTGGACCATGCCTGGAGGCTGTTCCCACGCCTCTTTGCTGGGAGTACACGTTGAGCCTCCCCTTTAGTCTCCTAGCACAGAGGGCTCAGGGAGGTGATGACAGTCTCCAGGCACAGAGACCGGCTCATGGCCACACTGCACTGCAGGTTCACTCAACATCCGCTAAAAGTTTGGGTGCTGGCAATTTAACAATTCACAGAACTGTCACTGCCCTACGACCTTCCACTTTAGGGCCAGTCCTCTTTATCCACAAGGTGCTTTCTCTGTCCTTCTCCTGCCTGACCCCACCTTGAGAGGCACCTGGGTCCCCAGAGCAGTGTCTTTTCTTTTAAACAAATAAATCTGTCCAAGAAAAGTACTTCTTTACTTGATGTTCTTGAGCAGTGATTTTCACAGTGTGGTCAGCAGACAAGGAGCCAGAGGATCGCCTGCACATGTATAGGACAGCAGCAGACCGGGTCAGAACTGGGATGTGGGTAGGGGACCACCCTCCAGGGGCTTCCGAGGCCCGGGAGTCTGAGAATCTCTGTTGCACAGCAATTAAACTCCTGCCTGTCTCGATGTTCCATCTCTTCTAGGCCCGTGCATCTTTGCATAAGCAAGAGGCCCAATAAAGTGCTTTCCCAAACAAAAGAAAGTTACTCCCAGTAAGTTCAAGGAAAAAAAAATAATCTAAGATTTATGACTTTTTGAAGACATCGTTTTTTAAAAAATGGATCATGGTGTAGCTATCAAATTGTATAGTATTTAGACTCCATTGAACGTAATAAGTGATGTAACAGCTTAAAAGAAACATTTACAGTAGGCTGAGAATGACGTCCTTTGCAGTTACTTAAGCCTATAATGAAAAGTGCTGGAAGTCACCTGGGAAGTGTACTCATTGAGGAGGGAGATTTCCTAAATCCTTTTGGTGGGGACCTGAGCACAAATATTTGAGGACTGCTGGTCTATCCCATCCAAGCTAGCTACACTCCTTGATGTAAACACCATTTGTGATATGGCTCCGTTACATCTCCAGGTTCCCTGGGAGCGGGGCTGGCACCTTCCCCCCCTCTATGCACCCCGAAAAACCTGCAGGACCTGAATGCATGCGGGGCACTGGCTCATCTGTCAGTCTGTGCCCTGTGGCTGGCCTGAAACACCCTCTTCCAAGCTGTGTGGCGTCCCCCACCCATCCGCAGCCTCCGTCAGCTCCCAGGACTCTACCTGGCTCCCTGGAGAGGGAGGGGAGCGCTCCGCTGCTCTCTTGTGGGACTTCCCTTGCGCTCACCTCATGGTGGCGTGATGGCTTCCTGCAGTGTTTTTTCTGCTGGCGCGTGAGCTCCTCAGGGGCAGGCACCTCCGCCTCCCTCATTTTGCCCTCTCTCCCTTGCAGGTGTTTTTGTTTAAGTTATCTGGTAACTGGTTTCATTTCTCCTTGGGTAGCAGCTTTAACATTTTTTCTTATTCCTTAAGACATCAGTATATGTCACTTTGTCACTATTCTATGTGTCTGTGCAAAGCATGTAATGCACATTGTCAAAATAGTCTACTTTGCTGAATGCTCATAGAAAGTTGGTGTGCACATTTTCCCCTCTGGGACAACGCACCTCGGGCTTGTGCTGCACTGTCCCTTCCCCTCTCTGAGCATATGCTGCTCCTTGGATCAGCTAGCGAGGCCCCCATGTGCCAATGGAGCTAAGAGGACTCCAGAGACTTACACCAGAAACGCAGAACTGCTCAGCCACCCACAGACGGAGTTCCACCCTTGGATGGAAACTCGGAGGAATCCACACACAGCTGTTGGCTGAATTTTTATTTGACTTGACCAGGCAAGTAAATTATGATTCAATGTCTTGCGTAGTGACTTCAGGTGAGAAAAGATGGTGAGATACCCCCCATTTGTTGGAGGCTGTGCACCCCAGTTGTCACTAAATTCCAACTTCTGCTGCTTCTGTGGTTGGTTCATTGATGTTCACATCTTTCCTGCAGTGTACATGTTTTTTAAATGTATGTATACAATTATTGAATAATCTCAGATCACTGTGGATAACAGTGTCTAAGATCTTAAATAAATGCCATGTTTCTTCCACCATACAATAGATACAGAGGCATGCCCCATCGGGATGTTTGGGATTTGATATTATTACTTGTGTCCTAAAAAAATTGGATTTTAGGGCCGGGCGCGGTGGCTCACGCCTGTAATCCCAGCACTTTGGGAGGCCGAGGCGGGCGGATCACGAGGTCAGGAGATCGAGACCATCCTGGCTAACATGGTGAAAACCCATCTCTACTAAAAATACAAAAAAAAAAAAAAAAAAAAAAAAACTAGCCGGGCGAGGTGGCGGCGCCTGTGGTCCCAGCTACTCGGGAGGCTGAGGCAGGAGAATGGCGTGAACCCGGGAGGCGGAGCTTGCAGTGAGCTGAGATCCGGCCACTGCGCTCCAGCCTGGACGACAGAGCGAGACTCCCATACAAATATACATGTGAATTTAAGTGTATTAATTTAAATACTAATATATATAAATATTATTGTATAAATTTAATACATGATAATAAATTTATACCTTTAAATTTATGTGTATATTAATTTAAATATTGATACCATGTAATATTAAATTTACATATATAGACATTTATATATTTATATGTAAATTTAAATTTAAAAATAAAAATATAATATTTAATTTAAATATATATAAATCCTATGACATCAGATTATTTATTTACAAATATCACTAAGAGTTCTACTAATAGTTTATTGAAATATCTGTTTAGAGAATATCTTAAATATGTAGAAAATGAGCATGAACTTCTTATCAAAAAAATCAATGAATTTTACAGAATAGTCTGCGCCCAACATTTTCTGAACCATTTGTCTTTAAAGTTTGAAAGTGACATCTAACACAAAATCTCAATATATTAAAAAGCAATTCAAAGTTCAAAAAGTGCTGTTCTAGCTGAAAAAAAGTGGAAGGTGAAGCCTAAAGTGAATTTCTCTAGTCTGTAATTTCCCAATGCCTGTCACAGCCCTTAGAATACCTCCAAGAAATCGATATGAAAATGGTCAGAGATAGTTTCAGAATTAAATAACAAATTTGTTCAGTCCTTCAAAATATTTGATTAAAATTCATAAGCCAAAATTTGAAAATTTTCATTCAATATCATATGTGGCCAGTTGTACAATGAGGAAATAATTTTTATCACCATTAGGAAATATTTATTTGAAATTCCCAGATGCACTCTTTCTGCTTGATAGTATATTGCAGTATTCTAGAATTTTATTTAGGATATAAAGAAAGATATTTACTTGTTAAGATTCATTTTTCTGCTCAGTTTATTTAGTTATCAGAGTCCTCTTTGGGTTTAGAAATTATTTAAAGCATTTTCAAGAGTTTCTCAGTAGTTCTTTAAGTTTCTTTGCAAAACATTTTATGGTCTTAACAAAATGAAAAAAAAAAAATCTGACAAGCAGGGTGTCCAGAGAGAAATATCATTTTTAAATTAAAATCTGACAAGCAGAGTGTCCAGAAAGAAATATCATTTTTTATTATTTTAAATTATTGTGGTTACAGAATCGGTGTATATATTTATGGGATACATGTGATGTTTTGATACCAGCATATAATGTATAACAATAAAATCAGGGTAATTAGGATAGCTAACACCTCAAGAATTTATCATTTCTTTATGTTAGTGACAATTCTACTCTTACAGTTGCTTTAAAATATACAATAAAATATTATTGATTATAGTCACCCTGTTGTGTTATCAAACACTATATTTATTCTATCTAATCAGATTTTTAAAATAGGCTAAAGATCTGAATGGAAATTTTTCAAAAGAAGATATGCAGATGGACAATAGCTCTATGAAAAGAAAACGTTGAGCATCATTAATCATCAAAGAAACGCAAATCAAAACTACAAGGAGACGTCATCTCATCTAGTTAAAATGGTCATACAGTCACTATGGAGAACACTATGGAGGTTCCTCAAAAATGTAAAAACAGAAGTACCATATAATGTAGCAATCCCACTGCTAGGTATATTTCCTAAATAAAGAAATCGTATGTCAAAGAGATATCTGCACTATTCGTAATGGTGCAGCACTCTTATTGCAACACTATTCATAACAGCTAAGATTTGGAATTCACATAAGTGCTCATCGCTGGAGAGAAGGATGAAGAAAATGTCGTACATTATACCACGGAGTATTATTCAACTGCAAAATTAATGAAATCCTGTCATTTGCAACAACATGAAAGAAACAGAAAGAAATTATATTAAGTGAAATATAAGTCAAGCATACAAAATAAAACCACTTTCATGTTCTCACTCATCTGTGGGAGGTAAAAGTGAAAAAATTGAACTCATGGAGATTCTATTAGGCGTTTTCTTGCATAAAAGAAATCTGTGACTGGGTAACTAATAAGAAAATAAATTCAATTTGCTCAAATTTCTGCAGGTTTTACAGGAAGCACAGTGCCAGTCTCTGCCTATGGGAAGATCTCAGGAAGTTTTTATTTAAGGTGGGAGCAGAAGGAGGAGCAAACATTTCACCTGGCAAAAGCAGGAACAAGAGAAAGAGTGATTTGGGGGAGATGCCACATACTTAAACAATCAGATCTCTTGAGAACTCACTAACTATCATGAAGACAGTATCAAGCTATAAGTGATAGGCTCCCATGACCCAAACACATCCCACCAGGACCCATCTCCAACACTGGAGATTACAATTAAACATCAGATTTGAATGGAGACAAATATCCCAACAATATCAGAGAGAGTACAGTGTTGGAATGATGGTTACTAGTGGCTAGGAAAGGTAGCAAGGGAGGAGATAAAGTGGTGATGGTTAATGAGAGTAGCATCAGTTATATAAAATAAAACTAAAGTGTATTTTCTAACTTAAAAGTTTTTAAAAATTCTCACTCTTCCTCCCTTCTAGCTGTTCTGATAGACTATAAACAGTTGTAAGTTGCCTTTCACTCAGCACCACACTTAAAAAAATGAACTAATTAATAAAACATGACTTATCAAAATTTGTGGGATGCAGTAAAAGCAGCGCTTAGAGGGAATATATAGCATTGAATTCACATGTTATAAAAGAAAAAAAATCTAAAATCAATTATCTAGGCTTCCACTTTAGGAAATTAGAAAAAGAAGAGCAAGTTAAACTCAAAGTAACTAGAAGAGAATAAATAGTAAGAATTAAAGCAGAAATCAACTAAATTGAAAACAGAAAACCCAGAAAACCAAAAGCTGGTTCTTAGGAAAGATCCATAAAATCACCGAGCGTGTAGTCAGGCTCACTAAGAAGAAAAGAGAGAAAAACAAATTACTAATATGAAAAATGAAAATGGGCCATTTTGAATTATATAGTCATGAAAATGATGACAAGTGGGAAAAATTATATTCAAATAATGCATCTGATAAAGAACTCAATAAGAAATAAAACAAGACAAATAACCTTATTAAAAAGTGGGCAAAGAATATGAACAGACATGTCTCAAAAGAAGACATAGAGCAGTCACCAAACATGAACAAATGCCCAACATCACTGATTATTAGAGAAATGCAAATTAAAACCACAATGAGATATCATCCTACACTACTCAGAATAGCCATTACTAAAAAGTTAAGAAACAGCAGATACTTGTGAGAAACCAGAGAAAAGGAAACACTTATACATATTGGTAGGAATATAAATTAGTATAATTTCTATGAAAAACAGTGTGGATATTTCTCAAAGAAGTAAAAATAGAACTACCATTTGATTCAGCAATTCCACTACTGGGTATCTAACTCAGGAAAAGAAACCATTATATCAAAAGACAGCTGCACTTACATGTTTATCTCATCACTATTCAAAATAGCAAAATCAGAGAATCAACCTAAGTGTCTATAACAGATGATTGGACAAGAAAATATGTGACACACACACACACACACACACACACACACACAAATATACTACTATTTACCCATAACAAAGAATAACATTATGTCTTCTGCAGCAACATGGATGGCACTAGAGACCATTATCCTAAGTGAAATGCCTCAGAAACAGAAAATTAATAACTTCTCTTTCTCACCAAGAATTGATACACATGGACATACAGTATGGATTAATAGGCACTGGAGACTCTAAAGTGTGGATGGGTGGAAGGGAAGGAAGAAATAAAATACTAGCTAATGAGTAGAATGTACACTCTTTGAGTAATGGCTATATTAAAAGCCCAGACTTCACCACTATGCAATATATTCATATAACACAACTGAATTTGTATCTCTAAATCTATAAAAATAAAGAAGTGACAAAGAAATACTATGAACAATTACATACCCACAAAGCTGATAAACTATTTGAAACAGACCAATTTCTTAAAAGGCACACTCTGTCAAAACACATAAAAATAAATAGATAATCCAAATAGGCCTCTGTCTCTTAAATAAATTAAATCAATACTTAATAACCTTTTGAAAAAGGAAACATCAGAACCAGATGGGTTCACTGGTGAATTCTGCCAAACATTTAAGAAAGAAACAACACCAATTCTCTTCAATCTCTCTTAGAAGAGAAACTTATAAGGAATACTTTCTAATTCATTCAGTGAAACCAGCACTACCCTAATACCAAATCCAGAAAAGCCATTACAAGAAAATACACTATTGACCAATATCTCTCATGAACATAGATGCAAAAGGCCTAAAAGAAAGGATAGTGGACAGAACCCTAGGGTTAGGGTTAGGGTTAGGGTCAGGGTCAGGGTCAGGGACAGGGTTTAGGATCAGGGTCAGGGTCAGGGTTTAGGGTCAGGGTCACGGTCAGGGCTAGGGCCAGGGTCAGGGTCAGGGTCAGGGCTAGGGCTAGGGCTAGGGCTAGGGTCAGGGGTAGGCTTAGGGTAGGGGTAGGGTTACGGTTAGGGTTAGGGTTAGCATTAGGGTTGTGGTTGGGTTTGGGGTTGGAGTTAGGGTTTGGGATGGGGTTCTGTTAGGTTTAGGGCTACGGTTACGGTTAGGGTTTAGGGTTAGGGTTTAGGATTAGGGTTAGGGTTAGGGTTTAGCAGTAGGGGTTAGGGGTAGTGTTTAGTGGTAGGGGTTAGGGTTAGTTTCAGGGGTTAGTGTCAAAAGAAAATCTTGAAAATCTTAAAAATCTCCAAAAATATTGGTGAGAAAAAAGCTTTAGCCCTCATATGAAGAAGATAAAAACTTGTTCCATTTTCCAGAAACATAGGTATAATACAAATAAAAAATGGGGTAAAGACAAAACCCCAGTCCTCTATATAAACTGGTGAAATTTGTATTATTGTAATCACATTAGTCAGGGTTCCCCAGAAAGGCACAATCTGTTGGATTTAGGTAGATAGACAGATGAGAGAAGATTCATTAGGGAAACTGGTTCACATAATTATGGAGGCTGAGGAAGTCCACAATAGGTTGTCTCCAAGTTGGGGAACCAGGAAAGCTGGTAGCATTGCTCAGTCCATGTCCAAAGGGCTCAGAATCAGTTCAGCCAATGGTGTAACTCTCATTCTGAGGCCAAAGGCCTGAGACTCTGAAGTTCTGTTGTCAAAGACAAGAGAAGGATGTTTCAGTTTCAGAAGGAGATAATTCACCTTTCCTCTTCCTTTTTCTTCTATCTGGGCTCTCAAGCAATTGGATGGTGCCTTTATTAGTCCATTTTTATACTGCTGTGAAGAAGTACCTGACTCTGAGCAATTTATAAAGAACAAAGAGGTTTAATGGGCTGACAGTTCCACATGACTGGAGGGGCCTCACAACCATGACGGAAGGGGAAGCAAAGATGTCTTTCTTCACATGGCAGCAGCAAGAAGTGCTAAGTCAAAGGGGAAAAGCCCCTTATAAAACCATCAGATCATGAGAACAGCATGGCAGTAACCACCACCATGATTCAATCATCCCCCACCGGGTCCCTCCCACAACATGCAGGGATCATAGGAGCTACAATTCAAGATGAGATCTGGGTGGGGACACCGTCAAACCGTATCAGTGCCCATCCACATTGGGTCAGAGTGGATCTTCCTTATCTCAGTGTCTTCCAGAAACACCCTCACACTTATGCCCAGAAACTGTGCTTTACCAGCTATGTTAGTATCTCTTAATCCAATCAAGCAGACATCTAAAATTAAGCATCAGAGTATTTATGCCTGATTCGTGGCTAAAATTTCAGGATGAAAGCTATGAGATCTCTATTTGTGTTTGTATGTCTATTAATGTATGTTCTGTATATTTGATTTTTCTTAACTCTGGATAGCACTGCAAAATTCATTTATAAAATCCTCTGTAAGGGCTCTATTCTATCTTGGCTTGGAAAAAAAAAATCATTTATAAATAAATATTCCCCAAACTCCTAGAAATATAGGAAGTGATCCAAATGTTTTCCTGGTTAATGTGATTTGGATAAAACTTAGTTAAGTAAGATAAATCTAATATTTTTTTGTGTAATAAAACAACTATATCTTCAGAGTTATCACTATTAAATATAAAACAAACAAGTTTTTTTTTTTTTTTTCTTGAGATGTAGTCTCTCTCTGTCATCCAGGCTGGAGTGCAGTGGTGTGATCTTGGCTCACTGCAAGCTCTGCCTCCCAGATTTATGCCATTCTCCTGCCTCAGCCTCCTGAGTAACTGGGGCTACAGGTGCTCACCACCATGTCCGGCTAATATTTTTTGTATTTTTTTTTTAGTAGAGACAGGGTTCCACAGTGTTAGCCAGTATGGTCTTGATCTCCTGACCTTATGATCCACCTGCCTCAGCCTCCCAAAGTGCTGGGATTACAGGAATGAGCCACTGTGCCTGGCCCCTATAACAACTCTTGATGTCTGAGTGGGTTTCTACACAGTCATCTGTTGTAAGACTTTCTGATTCCTTTTTTTCCTTTGGTCATTTGGTACAGAATGGTCCTTTGGTCCTTTGGTACAGAATAGGGCTTCTGTACATAATTTCATGGTAGCTTTTGTTTGGAAATAATATCAAAGTAGCTGTCAAAATACTTATGAATGTGATTTTTGGATTGTAAGGTGAGATTGTTTAGCTTTCGGAAAAACTGCCCAACTTGTAATAGGGGAGGAAAAATAATTTTCTCTCTACCTTTACGGAATTCTTAGATGGGACCCTCTGTAACAAATTACAGATTAAAATGAGGAAAAAGTAGACAAGTTTAAAAACATGTATACCTTATGGATACATGGGAGATACTCAGGGCAAAATGAGTAAATCCCCAACAGGTGGCTTTCAATTCAAGTGTAAATGCTATCTTCAACTTAAAGAAAGAAGATTTGAGGCTCAGTAGTGGGGAGGTAACAAGCAAAAGCACAGTAGACAAGGGTAAGTTTTCTTTTTTTTTTTTTTTTTTTTTTTTGAGACGGAGTCTGCTCTGTCGCCCAGGCTGGAGTGCAGAGGCCGGATCTCAGCTCACTGGAAGCTCCACCTCCCGGGTTCACGCCATTCTCCTGCCTCAGCCTCCCGAGTAGCTGGGACTACAGGTGCCCGCCACCTCGCCCGGCTAGTTTTTTGTATTTTTTTTAGTAGAGACGGGGTTTCACCGTGTTAGCCAGGATGGTCTCGATCTCCTGACCTCATGATCCGCCCGTCTCGGCCTCCCAAAGTGCTGGGATTACAGGCTTGAGCCACCGCGCCCAGCAGGGTAAGTTTTCTTATACAGAGTTAACTCCCTGAGTTCTCTGTTGATAAGACTCTTTAGTGATTTGGTCATCCTTCTCTTCTCGGTTGGTGCAGAGAGAGAGAGAGAGAGAGTTCTTTTAAATGTGAATTTCTTTTATAGATGTAAATTTTCCTTACACAAGAATAACTTGTACTCTGTTTTCAGAACTTCCTTTTTTAGCATTTTTTCAAAGTAATCAGCTCAAAATAATTTTATGCTAAAGGGACATATTTTGGGGTGGCATATTCTGGTTTCCTACCATCATATTTTGGGGGTGGTATATTCTGGTCTTACACACTGTCTTCCACCAGCAATGAAAAGAGTTCTTGTTTTTCCTCCAGCAATTTGTCATTTTTTTAGAGTTTAGCAGTTCTAACAGATATAGACCAGCTGTGCTATCTCATTGTGGTTTTCAGTTCTCTAGTATGTTGAGCATCTTTTTGTATGTTTACTTGCCATCTGTAGATCGTCTTTGGTGAGGTGTCTGTTCAGAACTGTGTGCATTTTTAATTGAGCTGTTTAACTTATTGTTCAGTTTTAAGAATTTTGTATATATTTTGAATAGAAATTCTTTCTCAGATCTGTATTTTGCCAATTTTTTTTTCAATATGTGGCTTGTCTTTTTGTTCCCTTAACAAGGTCTTTTCCAGAGTATAAATTGTAAATATTAAGAATTCCACATTGTCATTTCTTCTGTGTATATCAACCTTGTGTGTCATTTGTTGAAAGTCATTACCAAACCCAAAGGCACATAGCTTTTCTTCTATAGTTTCTTCTAGAAATTGTATAGTTTTGCATTTTTAGTGTAAGGATGATTTTCAGTGATTACTTGTGTAAGTTGTAAAGTTTTCATCTAAATGCATATCATTTCCTATGGTTTCCAATAATCGTTCCCTCACTATTTTTGGGAAAGACAGAGGGTAGTGGGCTCTGTTAGAGCAGATAGATGGCTAGACATGAACAGGAGGGGGAGCTCCTGAAAAAGGGAAAGTCTGGGAAGGCTCACCTGGAGGGACCACGAAAAATTCACATTTAGTGGCATCTGTAATGCTAGAGTGGATGGGCACTTGTCAATTGTGGGTAGGAGGGAGAAGAGGTACCTGTACGGAAAGAAACACCCTAGAAATCCTCTTAGGATGCCCCAGTCATCATTCACTCTGCAGTAATAATGTCACAATATTGGTAGCTACATGCTGATAAGGACAAAGGGGA